>NW_016160687.1:22480-60721 GCF_001687245.7 Rhagoletis zephyria | reverse complement strand
CAGATTCCATATGCGCAATTTCGGTGCCCCGTAGCGCCATGTTCTGGTCGTTTTTATGGGTGTGTTTGTTTTGCACATTTTTTTGTTTTGTTGCCAAAACACAACAGAAATGACGCGCGTAACCTTTGTGGCAAGTAGACCATGATGTTTGCTCCACGCCCGCTGGCCAAACACTACACACTTACGGCCGCAGCAACAACAATAGCCTGAACGAGATCGCCGACACTCGAGCGCAGCAAACAATTAGCCAATGTGGATATATATGTACGTATGTAAATGGCACCTATTTAGATGCGTGTAGTATTAAGGTGGCACAAAAAAAAAATAAAAACCGAACAAATCAATGCGGAAAAGTGATTTTAACCGACTTCAAAAAAAGGAGGAGGTTATAATTTCGTTGGAACCCTTTTTTTCGATGTACGTATGTTACCGCATAATTTGGACCTCCGATTTCGATAATTATTTTTTTAGCAGAAAGGTGGTACCTCAAGGGTGTCCCATAGGTACGTTAGCCGAGTTTAGGCGTAACTGCTAACACCGGGCGCCTAAATGCATGCTATGCCCTCTTCATATGCAAATATTTCCTTTATGTACTTTATGAAATTTTTGCACCTGCACTTCCCAACTGCCATGTAATAAAACTTTCTTAAGTTATAATTTGATGGCACTTCAAAGTATGTTCAGCATAGTCTCATACAAACTCGGGACAATGCTGCCATGGCTTCTTGTGGACTCTGCATGACATACAATCATGTAGAGGTGGTAAATAATGGTCATTATTGGTCACAGTGCCTACCCACCTTTTTTGTTCGAATAATTTTTATTATTATTTTTTAATACATGTAAGCGACCAGTATGCTCTCCTCTCACCAAGCCATTCAAACTTGGCATCCAATCTGGAGGAGATTCATGTAAGTTACCTCGTGCATGGTCTTGTCGAAATTTTTTGTTGTTTTTTTCTTCTTACACTCTTCTCTTTGCCTTCACCGGGCCTCTTTATGCTTGCTTGCTTGTATGTAATTAAACTGTACTTATATTGCAAGAAAATGCATATTTGCTGTACCTTTCATTAAGAGATACTTTTTTTTTTTATAATTTTCTGAGTCAGCTGTTTTGCATGCAGAGTTGCGNCTCTAGGAACGCACTTTCCTCTTGATTTCTTATTTTAACTATTGCATCCCCTACAGCTGCGTAAAACAACTTTGATATACTACCATTTTGAAATGACCGACGAATATTAATATTAAGTTTACCTTGGCGATTGAAATTTTTTTTAATTGATATAATGCTCGTAAAGCTGTTTTAACTTATTAATATCCGAAATTTGGCGCGAATTGGGATTCTAGAAAGCCGAAAAATATCATCAAATACCTGGCAGGCCAACAAGAACTAGCCTCCCTCGAAATGGTGAAACTGACGAATTCGAACGCTCATGACTTTCATTAAGAGATATTTTTTTTTTTTATAATTTTCTGAGTCAGCTGTTTTGCATGCAGAGTTGCGAAAACCCGAACCGATATTAAAGTCGCATGAAATGCGGGCTGTTCCACGAATTTTAGAAACCCTTTTTTCATGCAACTGTGGACCACACTAATGTGGCAAGTATGTAGGTGTATGATTTCGCGGCAAACATTAGAAGGTGACACAAGTGCGTGTAAACACATATGCATACATACATACATACATATGAACGGAGAGAGAGCGACAGTCTCCACCAGCAAATGTGAAAAATAATACCACAACAATGACGATAAGTTGATGCCGCAAATTGCTGCAAGTGTGTTCGCTGCTTGCATTTATGTGTCAACTAATGAGTGAAACTAAGTGCATGTAAACAAACTAACAAGCATTTGTAAGGACATAATAATGTTGGTAGTGCATACAACTATGTATGTATGTATGTATGTATCTATGCGCACCACATAGTATGGCATATGCAACATACTTAAGCACACTTGCTAATGGCTGCTGCTGCGCAGCCGTCGCGGTTAACACTGCCACTAACAAACATACACACATAGAGTTGTATCTTCTATCGTCACTGCGCAAAGTGTTAGCATGTGATTAGCTGAAATTGACATGCGGCTGATGTTTGTAAGATTATCCTCGGAATATAGTACACCTTGCTTCGCATTTGCTACTTGATGTGGCAACAATCGACGAGCAGCTATGGATGTAAATATGTATGTAGTGCGAGCATGTTGGCGGTGGCAACCACAGCGTTTATTCGCGCCTCTAGCTGCCACAGTCTCTGTTATCACAACCACAATATTTTAATATGACAATAGCTAAATGTTGACATATCTCGTTCGTGGGGCCGCGCGGCAACAATGTGGGTCATAAGAATAGCTAGTAAACGCACGAGTTGTATATAGCGTCAACATCCTTACCAAGCGGTATACATATGTATATGTATGTATATCTACGTAATCTTGTTGTGAATTGATTGACACTGATGGTATTAGGCGCCTAATAGTAACCACATTCCATGCGTAGTCGTAGTTACAACTACAGTTGTGAAAATTTGTATGTATGTTTGTACGCTCTCTTGTGAGTTTAGATTTTAATATCTCTTTTTATTACGGATGGTTCCATGCGCAGAAGTCCACGAAAGCGGGAAGAGNACGTTTATTCGCGCCTCTAGCTGCCACAGTCTCTGTTATCACAACCACAATATTTTAATATGACAATAGCTAAATGTTGACATACCTCGTTCGTGGCGCCGCACGGCAACAATGTGGGTCATAAGAATAGCTAGTAACCGCACGAGTTGTATATAGCGTAAACATCCTTACCAAGCGGTATGCATATGTATGTATATGTATGTATATCTACGTAATCTTGCTGTGAATTGATTGACACTGATGGTATTTGGCGCCTAATAGTAACCACATTCCATGCGTAGTCGTAGTTACATTTACAGTTGTGAAAATTTGTATGTATGTTTGTATGCTCTCTTGTGAGTTTAGATTTTAATATTTTTTTTTATTACGGATGGTTCCATGCGCAGAAGTCCACGAAAGCGGGAAGAGCCGACATCACCGCCCTCTAATAACTGCGATTGACGGGGCAATACAAGGAGCCTAGCGACGTCTACTACAGTAGCAATGTAAAGGAGCGCAAATTCGGTGTTGGACTTGTGGTGGAAGAGAGACTTTGTCCTGCGTTCACCCCGGTGGATGAACGTCTAGCCCCAGTCCACATCAAAGCAAGATTCTATAACATCTCGCACATTTGCGCCCATGCCCCGATGGAAGGATCTCTTTTATGAGAAGGGAGAGGCCGAAATAAGTGAGTGCGAAGAGCTTGAACTGCTGGCCGACAGGAATAAAGCCCGAAAATTTCATGACAGAGTTACACAATTTGCGGACGGTTTCAAGACCACGACGAACTCCTCAAAGAACAACCATGGCAACCTAGTGACTGATGTCCCAGAACGTACTTAAATTATGGAGGGAACAATTTTCCACCCTAGTGAATAGTAGCAGCACGGAAAGTTATGAAGAAGAGGAACCTCAGCCCGCAGTCGATGGAGACGGAGTCGATGTTCCAGCGGCATATGGGAAGAACAAATAGCAATTACGCGGCTGAAAAACACAAAGCTGCTGTAGCTGATAGCCTTACAGCTGATTTTTTCAAGTATGGCGGCCAGCAGCTGATAAGGTGCATGCATCAACTGTGGTCAGGTTACCACATGCCCGATGACTGCAATTTAAGTGTTCTCTGCCCAACCCAAAGGGCAAGTGACTCCGCCAAACGTATATTGTGTGAAAGAGTAAAGCCCACCGTCCAACGAACTGATTGTGCCTTATTAGTGTTACTTTAGACTTGGAAAAACTACTCTCAGACTAGGTATTCACAATACGCTAAATCTGTGTTAAATACGTTGTTAGGAATACCACCAGCTCCATCAGAATTGGGAAAGACCTCTCTCGAGCCGTTTGACATCAACGAGGTGTCAGACAAGGTCACTCGCTTTCTGTGTGATTTCTTGATCCGATGTTCGAGAAGTATATTATAAGCTATAGAACTGAACCGCAAAAGCACGACACTTTACAAGGGCGTATGCCGACAACATCGACATTATCGGTAAGAAAATAAACAGGGGCTACGTCTTTTCTGCCTTCTCGGTACTAGAAAAAGATAAGCAAAGCGAATGTGTGGTGAACGAGCATCACTAGTACAGGAGGTACACATCACACAAACAGTCAGAACATAAGCGTCTAGGCGCTAACATTATATTTACAACAAGCTTTAAACGCTTCCTACGTGAAACTTAAATATTTCCCAAACACATATAATCATTTACTAAACTCAACAGATTCTATCTATTGAAATAGACGTAAAAAAATATATAAAATTAAAAAACACAACAAGAACATTTAACAATGAAAAGCTTTATTCCACATGAGACCACACACACACACATACACACACACACACGAATGCATTCTTGAACTGAATTGCGACCAAAGAGAACGGCAAAAACCTCGGAACAAAGCAGCATCACATTACAGATACAGTTCAATTAAGAAGTTTTGTAGTACACCCGCTGTGCGTGAAAACAGTTTATGCCAACAAATAACCGGAACACCAAAGAAACTATACCCCAAAGAATTATTCAGCCGGAACAGCCGACAATTACAGGCGATTTGTAAGCAAACAGGCAAAGTTAAGTCAGACGAACGACGACAGAAACAGTGATGAACCGACAAAAGTGACGCTATCATTTCGACTGTTGGACAAAATAGATTAAAAAAAAAAAACAATAATAAAAAAATAAGAACCTGTGAAATAAGAGGAGAGTTAGGGCAAAAACAAATTGAGGCAATCGAATTATGACAAAGGCAAAGCGAAAGAAAAATATCATGTTTTTGTAATTTCGCACTTCATTTGGCGTTAAATTAAAAAATAACTTACAAGCAAGAGACATGAGTTGGTAAAATATACATGGGAAGAAACAAAAACAATTTAAATACAATAAAAGCAGTAAACAAGTGTAAAACAGTGAGAAAAGAAAACGTAAAATTAAGAATTTGATTGAAAGTTGGAGCACACAAACAGAACGAACAAATTGAACGGACAACACGCGCAACATTTAACTAAAGGAAAACAAATGGAAAAGGAAACCAAAAATTAAAAAAAAAATTTCACTCAAAATGGTACAATTCAATAACAAATAAGGCACGTACATTTTGGCAATGAGCTATGACGACGACTCTGGGTAGGCAAAGTACTCTGAAATACTTTCTTTCTTTTTTTCTTATTTTTTTTTTAAATCCGCATTGTTGTTGTACGTGACACTATTACTTATTTAGGCATTCCACAATTCTTTTAAAGAACAGTGTGATTGGACGAAGCTGACTTCAAAGCTAATTAAGCAAGTCTTAAGGCACTGAGAGCAGTTCTGTGCGAAGCTGTTGACTGTGCTGTTTTAGCAGCTTTTAATAGTGGGTGTTTCAATAGAAATTTTCATTCGTTCTTGGTATCCCTATAGATACATATGTCTAGGTTCGAAAGTGGTTTGACTGTTGGCTCTAAGCATCTTGGCTCAAATGTATTACTTTCGAAAAACTTTGCTTCGGTGCCTTTTTTTCTTTTCAATATTTGGTGCCAGTCTCCCGAAAAGAGCAGGAGTACGGATTTAGAAAAGGACGCTGTATAGAAAATGCTTGAGGGCATGTTCAGAATAGGAGTAGAGATAACGTCAACAAATATGTTTTAAAAAAGATACAGATTGACGTCGAATCGTCCATCGATTGTAGGATTGAATGGGGCCAATATCAGGCCTCTAAGTACGTGACTCACGTCGCTGACTAAGAGAACAAAATGTGTGCATAGTTGTGCCACATCCATGTTAAAAATACTTGCAGATATACGTCCTGCATATGACATTAATGAACTAACAGTTCTTGTAACCTTGGATTTTTTGAAGGGCCTTTGATATGGTTGACTTAAAAATTCGACTTAAAAAGCTTCCAGCTAGCTATGGTGGTCATTCTATAAAGCTAATGTTAAGCGACCTATTTGAGCGAATCCAGCAAGTTCAGTGTGATAATAGAGTCTCAAATTTAAAATCAATAACATCTGGTATTCCTCAAGGATCTATCTTAGATCCAATATTGTTTACACTTTTTATCAATGACATATTTAGTTACATGTTGCCACAATGCCTCGATTCATCTTACCTAAAAGGATCTATTCTGTATCAGTGACAAATTCTTGTCACAGTTTCTTTACGGAAAAATATATGAATACGTTTAAATTTATTAGTAAAAAAATGTTTGTCACCGATACAGAATTGAGCTATATGTCTTACCTGTACAAATTAATTAAAGTAAATAAAAAAATCAAATTACTTTACACCAATTTCGAGAAAATTAAGTGTTGGGTGCACAGTGTTCCATCAGTCACATTCATTCAAATGATCGTTACATAAAACTGAGAAATCATTTGATATTATTTTTTAGTAGTTATCGTTCTATGTAAAAAAAATATCTTTCGCTGTTGTATAAGAACCAACGACATAGTTATAATTCACAATTGAAAACATTATGGAGTAAAACGTCCCGCCACTCATATTGGAATGGCCCTGTGGTGAGTTGAAACACGGTTGCCGGAATTGCCCTGGTGGATTGTTGGTGCAAGATATTTTTATTTTTATTAGGTAGTAAGCATGTGTAAAAGCGGCCATGGGCAAGCCTTTTCAATTGATTTGTTTCATTGTCTATGTTATTTCATTTCCAAAATGTGGCAACCCTATATATATATATCTGTGTTACAAATTTTTCAGCTCCTTTATTCCAATGTCAATAATACCTGATCAGATCTGTAGATTTAAATAATGTTTTATAAATGTTGTTAGGTGGCAACTCTATATGTTTAAAAATAAAGCTAAACTAAATTTTTTTAAATTTTTGTATTTACTTTGACACAAAGGTCCCTCGGAACACATAATGCCATGCCGATCAGAACTGACGATTCTTCCTATTTATTTCGAACGCAGAGAACGTAGGTTACCAACTTTGCCTGTACTCCCAAAAATATCTATCAGGGAATGCATTCCCAAAACTCGTATACCTCGCATTTGTTCAAAAAGAGTTTTCCAATAAAATTAGTTTTGATTGAATTTAACATGGTGGAGCGTAACTCATCTGAAAACATCTAAAAAAATATATACATACCACCTATTGCGACACCCTGCATTTGGCACACCATAAAAATGCACTTGCTTTAGCCACTAAGAATCGCTTGGATGTCGTTAACGTTAAGTGCAAATTGAGAAGATTTGTTTGTAGTAAAAACACATCCGTGACAGTGGTGGTGGCAGTGGCAGTGGCGTGTCGGCACAACAACAAAAACAACAGCAATAATCAAGTAAGTAAGCAAACAAACACGATGCTTTGTTTGCCTTGAAACAATAAACGACAATAGTTTTATTCAAGCGAGCTCAATTTCAGCTGCAAGGCGTACACTTGATTTACTTCGATTTTAGCTGGACAGTTTTTTTTTTTTTAGTTTAATTTCTTGACTTGGTTGTTGCTATGAGTTTCATATTTCTCAGCGTCTGATGTTTGTTTATTGTTTAATGTTGTTTTTAAATATTACTTTTGCACAATAGTTGTTTTCATGTGTTTGATACTCATATGGCCACATATACTTATGTAAATGTTGTTTTATTTGATGTCTACAATAATACTAGAAAAAGAGCTATCGGCAACTGGGCATAAGGCTTGGTCGAATTCGAAGAAATCTGCAGGTTATAACCGCTGACAGTTTAAAATGCATACTTTGGCCTATAAAGAGCCACGCATCGGTTTATCAGAAGGCTAAACAAAATATCTAGAACTAGGAATTGTCACTTGTCACAGAAAATACTCAAACGTAATTACTGCCACCAGAATTTCCACCAAGGTCCAAAAAAAGGTATGAGACACATGGACCTGCTCATAAGTTGTATTAAATGTAATTTCTTAATTTCCTTTCGATTGTCATGACCTGAACTAGAATTTTATAGGTCACTCTCATTCCCCTCCTGTCGAGAGTTGACTGGGTCAGAAAATGTAATACCTCCAGCGATATCCATCATCAGCAATGATGAAGCGTTTCCCCTGAATCATGGGAGAAATAGGGTCAATCCGTCTGTCTAACTTTGTGAGTGTGTTAAAAGTAGAAGGGTTCAGCATTGACCTCAGACCGAGTATCGGATCCCATTGCTAATTCTTGTTACATATAGGGAAAATTTTCTTCACAATTTCTTGCAGCGAGAGCAGAGGTGGTCCATGGCGTCAGGCTGTCAGATAACCGACTTTATGTGTGCCTCAAAGAACACGTAACACGTTAACCGGCGTTGTCCAATTTGGCGTTCAAGCCAGAGAGCTGGGCATAGAATAAAGTAAATTCTATAGAAGCTGCATGAATTAAAACGAATAGCAGAGAATAGAGCGTCATTTCTGCAGATGCCCAGAATTAAGGATGACTAGGAATACTAGGAGCATTTCAGTTGAATTCCCAACAACAAACTCAAATAAATTAGGACTGAGAAACATAGAAAACAAGGTGAGTAATATATCCCAGTAACTCTGATCATACTATAAAAATCTCACACCTAAAAGTAGTACATTTAAATATGCTAACTGAAAAATGAGAGACTGAAATTTTGCCAATTTTTTTTTTGTTTGTGACGGACAACGAAATTTTTATATACGACCGCAAACAAAAATAATCGTTTGACACAGACTGTGACTGTGTTAGATTATGTCAGATAGTCGAATGGCCTCCAATGTTTATAAAGATGAGGTGAGTAAGGGAATAGACCTGATAAATGATATACTTTTGACAGCCAAGTGATGACTTCTGGATATCAACTGAACCTGGTCTATAGAGCGGGGTAAACAAACAACCTTCTGTTTGATTGATTCAATCGGAGCACTTAAACAATAACTTCAGAAGGCACCTCCATAAAATTTTTTTTTTTTTAAATAATAAAATCTAATAATTAAAAGAAAGAGAAATAAACAAATTAAAAAAAATGACCACATTAAACAAATATATCTTGATTAAAAAAATATATATATTTAATAAAATATACAAAAAATAAGTTTCTAAAAATGAAATTATTTTATAAAAAATATGTTTCTTCTTAAAAGAGTAAATCTAAAAATTGTATTACGTACAAAACAATTAAAAAACTAATAATGATAATAAAAAAAAATATCTTTGTTTTGAAATGATGTAATCTGAAAATAAAAATTAAAATTTCGTTAAATAAAAAAAATATTAAAATAAAATATTTCCACATTTTTTCATTAAAAACCGCTTCAAGCTCAATAAAATTGTTGAATATATAGAGAAAAAAATTAAATAAGTTCCCGAAAAAATATCTTTATTTAAAAATATTATAACCTAAAAATAAAAGTGAAATTTTTTTTAAGAAACGGCCTCAAGATCAATCAAATTGTTGAATAACAAAAGAAAAAATTAAATAAATTTCTAAAATTTAAATTAAATTAAAAACAAATATACTTTTATTTTTAAAACAATAAAATATAAGAACTAAAATAAAATTGAATAAAAAAATAAATAAAAGAGTATGAGTCGCTAAAAATTAAAAAAAAAAAATTAACAAATTTTTCTTTTAAAACAACAAAGCCTAACGATTAAATTAGAAAAGGGAAGAAATATAATAAAAACAAGTAAGAGCAGCGCTGTCTTCGGCTATGCCGAAGGCTTCATACCTTTCATGAACATCTGCAAATTTTACTTTGACAGATTACTGCTTTTGAATACATTTGCATACATCGATAGAGGAGTTACATACTTATATAAAAAATCGCATCTAAACAATCAATACATAAATGGAGCAGTTATAACGAAAAATCTCATATCTGAACAATCAGTTGTATGGGAGCTATATGTTATAGTGGTCCGATTTTTCCGGTTCCGACAAATGATTAATACATTATAAAAATACACCCACCTACCAAATTTTATCCGGATATCTCGAAAACTGAGAGACTAGATTGCATACAAACAGACGGACAGACGGACGGACGGACAGACGGACAGACGGACGGACGGACAGACGGACATGGCTAAATCGACTCAGCTCGACGTTCTGATTATATAAGTATACATTTTAATGGGTCTATCTCTTTTTATTCTGGTACTTACAAACATCGGACCAAAGTTATAATACCATTTCATGCTCATGAAAGGTATAATAAGACAATAAATAAGTTTTTAAAATTTTATGGAATTAAAAAATATACTGTACATAAAATGAAAGAAAATTAAAATAAAAAATAAAATAAAAATTAATCAAGAAAAAATAAAAAAAATTGAAGCCTCGAACCCCCTATCTCTCGAAGGGAACGCAAGTTCTTTTGCTCACTCGTGCCAGAATAATAATAATAATAATAATAATAATAATAATAATTGTCTTCCAAAAGACCTTCAACTATCTTAGCCAGAATTTTTCTGTAGATGTACTTAACGGAATTCCGAAAAATAGTACTTGGTATCTATGGCTTCACTAAGCATTGTATAAAAAAAATACTGCTGAACTTGCGAAAATCTCAAAATAGTCACGAAAATCCTTAAATAATACCGCGGCCTAAAAAAACCTCGAAAAACCCAAAGGGTCATAAAAAATGTAGCACGACGAATACCGAAAAGTTCTGAATCAAAAAGGAAAAGTCCCGAAAAATCCGATCACGTAAATTAAATTAAAATATGCAGTATATGTATGATGCAGGAATGGTTTCAAGGTGAGCTAGAGAGCACTTAAAGCTGTGACTCTTTAACTGGTCAGGACTATAGTCGGGCAATGTACAATGCGAATGTTTATGCAGATGCAACTTTTCTGTAAGAAAAAAAAACTATCACAAGGTCAGTCTTTACTGCCAGGGTCGAAAGCTGTCCATGAAGCTTTCGTCTTTGTAATCTAAGATAAAAAAAATAACACTAATCTTAGCTAAATGGTTAAAAACGCAAACTTTCATGCCACCAAGGTTCAAATATTATAATTCTTCGAAATACCTCCAATCCGTGAGAACTCTTCGAATGCAAGATGCTGCATTTTGTTGTTCTTCATCTTCATCTTCACCAAACCAAAAAACAAAAAAAAATAAAATAAAATCATAATAAATCAACATTATTCCACCAACGCTTTCAATGCCATCAAACCAAGCGCACAATTGGCAAGTCAGCAAAATAATCAACAAACAAAAAAAATAGTCAAAATTCAACAAAGTCTACACACACAATCGAATAGTCAGTCGTCAGTCAACTCATTGGCATTTCGTCACGTTCTTGCAACGTGTGTTTTCATTTAAAACAGCACAAAAAAAAAACCGAAACACAACTCATAAATGCGGCTGCATAAAGCACCAAAACGGACTGAATGCCAGCGTTGGTTGCAATCGACTACAACACAGACTAGGTGGCAGCCAAACAAAGCAACCAATGCAGCAACAGCAACAGCAACACCATTGCAAATTATGCGAGCTCAATGCTGACCATTGTGTAGACCGCCGGCTGGCTGGTCGATCGGTTNCAAGCAGCCAAGCAAAACGTGCAACGAATTACTATGCAGCTGGTTTGGGCGCATCCACATTTACTAAATATCTATGCACGACGTTTGTGTGTAGTGCATAAGTACGAATATTTGACCAAGCGCGCGTACAACGTTTTCCCATTTGAACAATGAGTTCTTCAACAAAATAGCATAAAATTGAATTGTAAATTGAGCGCACGTTCGTTGCCCCGGCCTCAGCATCTGTGGCGCGCAAACGCTCGATCAACTCATTTGCGTGTACTATGTATATATCTCTGCATACATTTTAAGCTGGCACATTTAGCATGAAGAAGCGATTCTTTATTCATGAGCGGCATATTATAAACATACACAATGGCAAAGTGTGTGGGTGCTATGGATGGTAGAGCAAAATTGGCTAAAGGCGGCAATAAATGGTTGAAGGCATAATAACAGAATTGCATGGAAATGTACTTGTACGTGCACATTTATGCCTGTAGCTACTTTAGGGGTGTACTTATTGAAATGAACAAAAAAGAGTGCATATGAAGGGAACACTTTTCGACGATTTTGAATGGCGAAACAGATTGTGCGTTTGTTGAAGACGAACCCGAAACCAATGTATAGGGACGTAGCGCACGTGCCTCCCTCGAAAAAGACGAGGTAATAGCATACATAAGGCGGCTTAAAAATAATAAGGTCTACGGAGCCAATAACTACACGCTGAGCTGTTCAAAGCCGATCGGACACCTATTCCAGCTGTTGAGCAGAGTTTGGTCCGATAAATACATCCCCGGAGTCTGAAATCTGAGTGTATTTTATCCAATCCACAAGAAGCGAGATCACACCTTGCCTTCCTTGTATGGCATATAAGGTCCTATCGACGACACTATGTGAAAGACTGAAGCCCTTCATAAACCAACTGACTGAACTTTATCAGTCTGGATTCAGACTTGGTAAGTCCAACATTGACCAGATTTCCTCAACACGTCAAATCCTGGGAAAGACAATAGATATGCAAATCGACACACAGCATCTTTCTATCGATTTTAAAACCACTTTTGATAGCATAGAAAGAAGCCGTCTGTACGCCGCCATGTCTAAATTGGGATAGACAGCAGCACTATATGTTAGCAGCATTTTTCACCCTAGAAAAAGAAGCTAAAGAGATTAGTCAAGCGGTGCACCGAGGACCATACAAGGTACCTTTCGGCAACACGTAAAGAGTCCACGCGTTTTTGGACACACGTCACTGTAGGCAGTTAGAACTTTGAAGTAGTGGAGGACTTTGTCTACCTAGGGTCTAGCATAAATACCACCAAGAACGTCAGCCTGGAAATGAAGCGAAATATAACCCTTCCTACCTTCCACCTTGGGCTCGGTAGACCATTGATAAGGATAATTCCTTCTCGGCGAACAAAAATCACGCTCTACAAGTCTCTCATCATAAAAGGTTATATGGCGCAGAAACATGAGCGATTTACCCACGATCTACGGCCGTCTCCACGTTGGCGAAGGGTACCGAATATGATGCAATGACGAAATGTGTGAGCTTTTTAACGACATTGGCATAGTTAAGCGCATAAAAATACAACGAAAGCTTTGATTTGGCTTATGTTGAATGCATGAACGACGCTTCAGTGAAAATATCCTTCGAATACCCACAACAAAATGAAAGGACCAAGTACAGAGGGACCTGTCTGCACTCAGAATGAATAACTGGTACCAATTGGCAAAGAAAAGCGGAATTTGAAAAACTATTTGGTTCCGACTCACGAAACGAAAAACGGTTGTAGCGCCAAATAAAGGAAAGAGATGGGTATAATGGTGCTCCGGGGTGCTCGAGTACATTCAATTCCTAATCTTGCGTCTGCGAATGGAAAGGTGTCTCTGCCCAGCTGGTTTATAATCTCGTCAAGGCTAAGGCTGGTATCACCGGCATTCTAGAAATTCGATGCGCATTTGAAGATAAATATTTAAAGAATACGTTAATTGTCTGATTTGTGGTGAGAGAGATACTTTATTTAGTGGTTTCCTACCATGAAAGAGCTTCTCATCACAATCCGCTTCACAGCAATATCTTCAAACATACGTTAATTTGAGCCCACGCCCCCATGGAAGAGAAGGATGCGGTGGTCAAAGGCATCTTCTATGAGCTTGGAACTGAACTGCGAACACTGCCCTTAAAATCGTTATAGGTGACTTCAATGCCAGGATGGCCAACAAAGTGATTAAGTTTCCTCCGTTGGGAAAATTTGGCCTGCACGACGAAACATCCGATAATGGTCAGAAGCCATTTAACTTCGCCAAGGTCCGAAAAATTGTAGCCCGCAGAATTAGCTTCCGGTATAAAATATATCATCAGGCTACTTGTTTGTCTCCAGATTGAATAAGGAAAAACCTATTCGTTAATGTTGTGATAGACGAGAGGCATGCCTCCAGTGTCTTGGATGCACAAACGTACACTTACACACCACCAATCGTCGATTATTTTATGTCATCCAAGGTACGCAAGACGAGAAATGTCAATCAACTGCAGAGAAAAGAGATTCCATCTACAAAGGCACGCTGCGACCGGACGCAACGTTGTCTACATCAGCCAGATGTTGCTGTGGTTGTTGTTGTAAAAGACTGCTAAGCGATACAGCTAGAATATCAGTCGTTGTCGTTGAGCTGAACTAAAAGTAGGCCCAGATAACATGCTGTTTCACCGTGGTCAAACCAAAAGTAAGGGGATGTTATTTGAGTGGCTTTGGGGGTGCCTGCACAGGCCAGACATGTGCTGGGTATGTTGAGGTCGAGTCAGCATAAGTGAAAGTAGAGCTTGATATAGTACCAGACCTTAACTTTGTCGGAGTTATGAGGGTCTTTCTAGGCGGTTGCGGCTGAAGGTTTGCAGTAGGTGTTGTTAAGCACCAATGGTTAACGTCTGATACGGTGGCTGTGTGGTGTAGATCTATATCACGTCCGTGAGTTCAAAACGCTACCGTCTGACATGCAGAATTTATGCTTCCCGCATAAAATATGGTGGTCGGTGTAGTGACGTTTGGTGGAATCAGTGGGCATCTCTGTTTTGGCCTCTTTAAACTTTAGACCACTGCGTCGTAATAGTCTCCAGAAACCAAAGAGACGTAGCATATTTGGAACTGGCCGCCCAATTGTATTGTATGCTACCAACAAGGTTGATTTGTTTTTGCTTCGGCACTCTATTTTCCTTACATTTCCGGTTAGAGCAAGCCATCAAGTGCAACCCCTAAAGTTGTTGTGAATGGTCGCCATTGGTTTTTATGGGAGAGAAGAAGACTCCGAGCAGTGAAAAAGCAGGAAAGGTCGAAGAGCTAGCCATCTGCAAAAGATTCAACGACAAGCATGCCTATACACAACATGAGCGGGTTTCTCAACATCCCAGGCGCCGCTAGAGACACTCCTGGACTTTCTCTCCCTTGATTTTTACGTTAAAAGGTCCCCCGCTAAAAGCGCTCTTCGACTAAGAGCGTCTAACAGGCTGCGAATAAGTTGCATGGGTCACGCAAACATTCTCGATGGTGTGGGGGTTGAACATAACAGCTCCGATTATCAGGTCATGGTGTTTGGTGACAGGGAGTTAAATATTGTTATCACCGATGACGTTCACATCACGGCTGGTGAGCCCCATTTACCTAGCTCCATCTGAACTTGCCTTCTTTTTTCACAGTCATGCCATCAAAGCCTTAGAGTCGCCAATACTAAATCGATAGGTGTCAAGGAATGCCGGAGATCCCTACAAGCTCTACAGCAAAAATATAATCAATCTTTACTGGGTCCCGATACATAGTGGTGTCCCGGGAAATGAGGAAAAGGACAAATATGCCAGAAAGGGATTTGAGGTGACAGTTGGGGAAGCGATCCAGATCGTGTGACCGGGGCAGCAAAAGGCTCCCAAAGCCAAGCGTTAGGCTTATCACAGGAATACCAATGGGTTACTGGACCATTGGTCACATGACCGCCATGTCCCGAGCTCCGTATAACGATTTCTGCAGCGGTTGCAGAGGAAGAGATATAATCAGTCCAGCATTTTCTCTGCGAGTACCCAACACTCCGAAGGAAATGCCTCACATTTCACGAGGACTAAATACTTCTTCGAGAGCGTAGATATATTAGGGAATGTTCTACTAGAAGCACTGCTAGGATTCGCTAGAGAATCAAAATGGTTCAAAGACATGTAGGGATAGGCATGCAGGAAACCTCCTGGGCATTGCAATGGGCCTATGTGGCCTCCGAGTGAACCCCTTGCAGAGATATCCGCTTAACTTCACCTAACCTAGCCACTTACTTTCTAACACAAGTCATCAATGCTATTTTCGAACCCCAAATTGAGCAATATTGTGCATACCAGGTCAGTGAAACTCCCTTATTTTAGTAGTATGGAATAACAAACGGTGTCTAAGGCTCCTGGCAAGTGGAACGCTACTAGAACAGTTCTCTAACAGGGGCGTTTACAGTTGAGCCCACGAATTACCTGGGTATTTATGGTATTTTGTGCTGTGTTGGTACCCTCCACTTTACGGAAGCTATGCGTGTTATCGGCCACTAAAACTTCACTTTTGATGGCTCGATTCCCGAATTTTAGTAGTAGGAATGAGGATTGTGGCCAACGTGGCCCCCCTAATATATGTACTTAGAAGATGTACAATGGATGCGCTGATATTGAACGTTGCCGCCGCCGCCACCACACCATCGCCACCACACCACCGCCACTTTGCTGCCAACCGAGCGATCGTGTTGGCTCGCAGTTCCGGCTTAAATCGCTATGCTTTGTTGCGTTGCTCCGTTTGCTTTTTCTAGCGAAGCGCTAAGTGTACCGCGACTGCGTTGGCGCAACTATTCTTAAGTTCTCATTTAGCTGTTTGCCTTCATGCTGCTACATATGTTCGCCTCCCCTCACTGCTACGAAATTCCATATGTGTATGACTACATTGTCACCGCTAATAGCTTCATCTCAATTGCTGTCATAATTTTTAAGCAGACGCTAGCGATCTATATCTAATACTCACTGGTTTCTTATTTTGATTTTTGCTTATCTGCTGCGATGTTGACTTTAATGTTTTGTTATTTACAGCAAGCAAGCTTTTTTCTTTGCTGCTTTACTTGCTATTTTTATTACTTTTTATTCCCCACTGCTGCTTATATTAGCGGCATTGCTACTTTTTGCTTTGCCAATGCTGCTTAGTGGCCATTTAAATTCATTGCGGCTAATGCCATAAGCGCATAGGAAACCTTGGCCTATTATGATCTTCTTCATCTTCACCATCTCCCGTTGTATCCACTCCATGTCTATGAGCACCTTTAACGGGGCCAATTTTTCTGTGTAACCATTGGCAATATTGAAGAAAGAGAAACAACAACAACAGCGTAACTAAGCAGTCACAGCATCTCCGGCTTGGTCACTGTCACCAAAGTAGTCAGTCTCGGCTACATGCATACATTGCCATGTCGCCTTTACCCCCTCATGGCGCTATTATTTGTGTTGGTGCGCGCTTCTATTTAATGGCTATTATCTTTGTGCTGTCGTTGCTGGTGTTACGATTTTTTTCTTTGCCTTACGGTTCTGTTCTTTTTAACCGCTCTTTTTTTCTGTTATCTTAAAAGTCTATTTTTAACGTTTACTGGCGCCTGACTTACATACCTACATACATACATACACATATCCATAGACTTTCAGTCAAGCAGCTAGAAAATTGCTATGGTCTTCACTACATCCACTTCTGTGTTATCTTCTTACTTTACTGTCTCTCAGCGCACCTCAGCAATGTCCCTTAACTGATACCAATACTCGTGTGTCCTCAATACATTTTAGTCAATTACAATATTGGTCTCACACTCGCATCCAGCGCTCGTTACGGTTGTCCTGTTGTCACTCAACCTTAGCGGCGGCGTTTGTTAAAATATGCACCCCACCGAATTTTTGGGTTTTTTAATTTGTTGTTATTTTGGTTGGACATTGCTTCCCTCATTCTGATTCTCAGTATTTTTTCTTTGTTTCTATAAATCTGCTGCTGATAACCGCCCTTTACCACCGTCTTTATGATATAAAATTTTATGCGACCTCTACGTCCCGTAAATGTCCTGCATTCTGCTTGGTCTTGCTTTATTTTACAAACTTGTAATTTCTTCAATTTAGTTTTTTTTGCTCTTTCTATAATCACATGACTTGCTTCATACAAATTTTCCACAAGGACCTAGACACATACATACACATGTACATACATCCACATACTACGTACCTACATCCCAATTTGCCAAACGACTTCGTAAAGACGTCGTTTCCGACTTGTTCTGGTAAACTATTTCGAATGAAAAACACTAGCGAACTGCAAAACGATGCTTAAAATCTTTAATAAAAACCATACAAATCCACTTTCAAATTGTATGCAATATTAAAAACAAAAACATCCAGCAAGCATTCCTACAAATTTCAAACTTTGCAATCTAAATTAAAAGAAAAAATATAAATCAGTTGTAGATATAGATAGCTGATTAAAATTTGGCGTAAAAGAGTAAAAATTTTGTATGTAAAAAATTAATTAGATTTGAAGTCGTTTCGAGTTCACCCAAACCACTTCACCAGACCGACGTCGTAACGACTTCGATTCGATGAAGAACAACGACGTCGGAACCACGCTGCGGCCTGTATGAAAAAATCGACTTCGTTTCGACGTCGTTTCGAGTTCAACCAAACGGCACCACCAAACCAATGTCGTAACGACGTCGATTTGAACTCGTCCTCGGCCTGTGGCAAATTGGGATGTATGTATGTATTTTTTGTTGTAAGCTTTCAGCTATTTAGCTCCACATGTTTTTATGCCTTGCTCGCATACAACGTCGACTCATTGAATCGGAATCTGTTCGCTTGGTCAAACCGATAAATTGCTTCTTTATGCATTAATTTTATTTGTAATGTTTACAAATTGGTTCTCCATTTTTTGCTCTACCATTTTTTATGGTTTTATAAATCGGCATTAATGAGCAGGCCTGCATAAATTTTCACATAGCTGCGCAGAGTGGGTGAATTTATGTTATGATATGCGCTTTTTAAGCAAGTCAAAAAAAAATATGTATTTGTGGCTAATTTTATCTTGATTCTAATTTCTTTACGATTTCAAGTAAACCCTTGAATTTTATGAATATATTTGAAAAGTTTTAACATTTCTATATATGTAAGTACGTATATGTGTGTGAGTAATTTGATAGTCGCAATATTTTTAAGCAAATATGGAACTGATTTCCTCGATAGCATCTCAACTCTTAAATTAACTGGGCAATTCGGGCAACTGTCTTTTAACTCATTACAATATTTTGAAAGATACAATTCTGGCAATTATCTTGAGAGAAGAAGGTCTCAGCGTAATCTGTTTGTCTTTTAGCAATAAGTTTCCTGAAAATTAAATGAAATTCAAAGAAAATATATGTATTTTTTTACAATAAAAATTAAAAAAAAAATTTAAATAAAACAAATTAAAGACTAGAAAAATTAGGTTTTTGTTAATTGCTAATTTTCTAAGACATTTTTCATAAAATTGAAAAAAAGTTAATAAATTAAAAAAAAAAGAAAAAGTTCCTAAAATTAGGTGTAATAAAAAATATACCTTTCTGTTCAAAACAAATAAATCTAAAAGTTAAAATAAATTAAATTAAAAAGGAAATTAAATCAAGAACAAATTTGGAGATTCCTGAAAACTAAAGGAAAATTAAATTAAGATAATTAAAAAAAAAATCAATTTAGAGCGAAAAAAGTTAACTAACATAATAAAAGGATACAAAAGTTCTTACAAATTAAAAGAAATTAAAATATATATTTTCTTTTTAAAATAACAATCTAAAAATTAAAAACCATCTATTTGACGATTAAGGAAATGCTGAATAAATTTTTTACTTTGGGACGCGCAGTTATTTTACGAAGAACTACCTTCTTAAGCAGAAACATGAGTTTGTTGTGCCTTAAATTTTTCTTGATTAAAAGCCTCAACGTATTTAAAACTCTCGACTGTAGAAACACGAATACGATATGAACAGGAATGCAACGAGTAGGAAAATGATTACGAGCATGAATGCGAGTAGGAAGACTATGCGAAGACGAATTCGGAGGCGAATTCCTATACGACAGCGAACCGAAGACGAAGACAGCGTGTAAAACGAACACGATGGTGAAAAATTATAAAAGCAGCCGAATTTCGAAATTAACTGGCACGCCTTGATTTAACCCTTCTATAATGATTGGGTCAAAATGAGCCAAGTTTCAAAAATAAGCTAATAGTAAAATAAATAGTTTAAAAACAAATTTTCTAAATATGTATGAAATCGGGCCATAATTGTTTACCAAATACAAATAAAAAAACATCGGCAAAGTTATTCCCTTTCATGTATTTAATATACGTTCTAAAAATGAAGCAAATCGGACTATAAATACGGATTTAACAAATATCTCGACTCCTGCGTCATCTATCGGATTCATACATCTTCCGCATTGCATTGGAGTGAAAATTTCTCAATTGGTTTACAACCATAAACAAAAAATACTATTTGAGCAATTTTGCAAAATTCGAAGTTTTACAAGAGTTATTGTTATTACATCTTTTTACTTCACTCAAGGCACTTTCCTGAAACATGTTTGAAACAGAAACAAAAATTACATACTTTTATCCTCAGAATGCGAATCTGTAGTAAAAACATTTATGTCTAATAAAAAAATTGACTATCTACCAGTCAGTTTAATCTATTCCCGGTCCAAATTGGAAGTCGGTAGTAACGCCAAAGGATAAATGATTGGTGGGTAATTTTTTTTCCAATAAAAACCATTTCCCTCCATTTTAGAGGGGGCTTACGCCCTGTATATTTCAATATAGAAAAGATATTTTCCAGCTCTCTATAGAATGTTGAAACGGTGAAAACGCTCACAAATTTCGGCAGATAAAATGAGCTGATTGTCAAGACTCTAGTATATCTGCCAATTACATTTTTTTTGCTTCTTGACTGTAAAGGTAGAGTAAAATAAATAAGACAATACAATTTTTTACCTAGAATTAAGAACCCTATAAATAAAATATGTCATAAAAAAATCTCTACTGTGAGCACTAAAATATTAAAAAAAAAACAGAGCAGGAGTTTGTTTCATCACCAATACTCCAAACTGCCGAGGATCCTGTATAATTTTTTTTTACGAAATTTTACCTTCAGCTTACTTCTACTAAAGTCTTCAGTTTTGGCTTTTTAGCTTAAACGTAATCTTCTTTTTTAAATATATTTTAATCTCAATTTTCTCTTCTGTTTTGACATCAAACACTTTTCGATTCTTATCTTTTAATCGGCTTTGACATCTTCAATGCTTCACAAAGCATCGAATAGCGCTGGTGTGAAAGCGTAAATATCTTAAAAGTTTTGAAATGAAAATATACAAAATACAAACGAAAAGCATCACCAAAAAAACTAAGATAAAGTAAATAAATACATACATACATACATACATACACATACATATGTACACAAGCATATGTGTAAATGAATGCACATCGAATGCAATGACAGTTAAAGCCATTTCGTTTATTGGCTGCCAATGTCAACAGCTCCAGTAGTGAAAATTTACAGGGAAAGCGACAGAGCGACAAAGAGGAAAAAGTGGGATTTAAAACTAAAAAAAAGAACACAGAACACGTAAAAGGTTATTTTTGCAATTAAAGGCCACAATATAGCAGGGAAAATGTTGACGAGCGCGGGCGATGTTTAAACGAAGAATTAATAATAGTAATAGATTGGCGCTTACACATATGTTAGTGTTTGGCCGAGCTTTTCCTCCGACTTGTGGCGTGCGCCTTGATGTTGTCACACAAAGCGGAGGGACCTACAGTTTTACGCCGACTCCGAACGGCGATTGTATTTTTATGAAAAGCTGTTTTTCATGACAGAAATACACTCGGAGATTTGCCATTGCCTGCCGAGGGACGACCGCTGTTAAGAAAAAACGTTTTTTCTAAATTTTTTTTGCGATGTTGATTTGACCAGGGCTTGAACCCAGGTGCTGTGGAGTGGAAGCGCGCACTGTTCACCACTACACCACAGCGGCCGTTAAACGAAGAATTAGTTGCTATAAAAGGCAATGGGCCAAAGTAACAAATCAGAAAACAAGAAAATACGAAAGAAAATTGGAGCGGCGAGTTTGCGAAAAAAGTATTTTCCACCATTTCAGCCGAAAAACTAACACAAATTGACAGCCAATGACACAAATGGAGCAGCAGTTAAGTAGAAAACAAAGTACATACGAAAGGTATACAAATACACATACACATATATACATACATATGTATGTACAAACAGTTAGCCGGGCAAGCAAGCTTGGGGCCATCAATAGACACTTGAATGGCATTAAGCAGCAACTAATGGTGCTAACAACAGGCGCCAAATGAGAATACAATCGGAAATATATTCGCAGAAAATTGTAAAAATAAGGAAAGCAATAACAATAAATAAATCTGAACCTTTGTGAGGAAATAAATGTGCCTGATTTCGAATTCAGTGTTACAACTTTGATGGTGTTCCTCTAAACCAGACAGTTAAGCAAGTCTCTGGCCATTGGATGGTTTGCAATCACCTGACTTAAAGGCACCGAAAGAAGAATGAAGTTATGAAGGCCAAAGAACCATTAAGAAGGCTGCTAGGAGGAAAATAAGAAGCCCAATACTGGGGCAAGCGAAGCCTGTGATGGACTCAATAAATAGGTCTCTTAATCGCAAACTAGGCTTGCAAGGTAAAGCCCGATTTTCAGCACCCTACAACAAAGGCTACCATAAACACACCGCATAAAAATAGTTCAAGCACAGACGTCGACGTTGAGGTTGCTGGCACAAATAAGCTCATGACGGGTAAAGATATTCAGTCTTCCACAACTTCATTGGTCCTCAAACGAGGATAGTAACCCTCTCAGAGGGAAGTGGAACTACATCTCTACCCGGGCGTAGCGAAAGAAGAGAGGCACTCCAATAAGTTTGTTGACGATCCGTAAAATAAGAAGCAGAAGAAGCTGTGGAGTGGGTCAAGGGCAACTTAGCTGAATGCCAGAACCAGAAGAGCAGCAGGATAGGGTACCCCTTTGAACAGCAAACCAAAACCTTCCCAACACAACCCAGAGAACTCGAAAAGGCAATGGTCTGTTGGGTCCATTGTATTTAGCGTGGCGTTATACCATACAAAGAAGGTTTCTAATGCAGCATAGCACTTCCAAGACAGTTCCTCGTGAAATACGATGGACTTCTCAAAGGTCCAGAGGATAAAGAAGCCCTCTATTTCTCAGAATTATTAAAAAGTAAAAAGTGTATTGACCTAACAATAAGCGTGTTAAGAACAAAGCTTTTAATTTCTCAAAAAAGAGCAGCCAAACGCCTCTCACCTAATCTTTTTATAGGCGGTATAGATTCAGAGTTTTGGGTCATCTCATTCCCTTCAAGACAGGAAAGGAAATGGATAAAGGCGTTGCCATGAATGCCAATCTCAGTGAGGTGTTTGTGTCACGTGAAGTGCTCTGTCAGAAAGCCAACAAAATATCAGCCGTCAATTCAATGAAAGCATCATCTGGTCATCTGCCCACTCGAAGCCTCTCAGTCATTGCCAAGCGAACAACTGACCGAGTTTCTGGCAGTGGCTTCGACGGCGGCAGGTGGTAGTTCTATAACTGGTTGCGTACAAAGGAATACCTGGTCTGAGCACTTTTCAGTTAAATTTTAAATGTCTCGTTACCAGGTATTACCGAATGATATAAAATAAATTTGTTATGCTTTCCAACATAATTTAGTAGAGACATGCATTGCTTAACCTGTAGCTAGAGAGCTCGCCAATGCCTTGAATGAGTGCAGCTTGGCTGTCACTACAGACGCGAACACTTCTACCTCTTCATCTACTTTTCACCGTGTAGTCTATGGTCTTGAGGATTGAAAATACCTCGGCTTGGAATGCCGTGACAAATTTTAAGCCTATCCCCATTTTCCTCGATATAGACTCCAGATACTGACTCAGTGTTAGCTCAGCTCAGGAGACATCAGTAAAAATTCGAAAAGCCCGTAATCACTTTTGGAATTCATTCTCAAGAAACTTAACATTTCTGGGGTACTGCAAAGAGACTTGCACCTCGATTTCAGCCAACAGCAATTTTCACCGCACCGCCTTCTGCGGGGTACCTGTAAGGTTACCACCGCTATGAGAAAGCAGAGGTATAATTGGGCTACCCATAGCAACCTGCAAATTAGGGATTGCAAACAACATGATTCAAGAGGCCAGCTGGTCATGGCTAGAGGAGAGATAATAGATAAGAAAAGGACGAAAAGTTGCTCAGCCCCTCAAAAGAAGATATTACGATGTACCCTTCAATCTTTAAATTTAGGAATATCCTCACATGAATATTGCAGATGTTGTAGAGATGATGAAGAGGAAGAACCCGCAGAGCATTTTCCCTGCAGTTGCTAGACTTTGACCAAGAGAAGAGCACGCTTTTTAGGTAGGCACTTCTTTAGCTCTCTTACGGAATTATCCGGTGTAGAAACAAGGCGAAAACTTCAAATGGTTCCATGAAGAATATTCAGATTTTCGTCCAGACTCCTTTAAGTTTGATGAAAACTAAGTAAATTCGGCTAGTTTCGTTTGGATTAACGAAAAGTCCAAAATAAGCTATTTTTCCCGCGTTTTTTCTCAAGTTCCTTCAAGAAACACCTTGATACATTCAATATACTGTATATCAAGGGACCTTTTTACACTGTGAAATAACTTTAATTGGTCTTAATATTTGAATTTCAACTACTGAATAATTTTTTAGAATCATGTTACGAATTTTGTGATGGCTCGTTCTGAGAACGCACTGCAAATTCCATTGAAAAAGCTTAAAAAAGCATGAGTACCAGCTTATCAGGTTTGATTGGTAAACATTTGTGTCCCGAAATAATTCCAAACTAGATTCGACATAGTCCCAAAAAAGCCTGGAACTAGTACCGGCGTAGACTCCAAAAAGTCCTGAACTACTCCAGAACAAGTACCGAAATGATCTAGAAAAATTACTGAACTAGGCTCAAACTAGTGCCGAAATGGTCCCAAAAAAGTCATGAATTTTCATTTTTACTACCTTTGAATTCTGAATTAAAACCTGTAGCAAGATTTCGCACCTATTTGTTTGCAAAAATGCATGGAATTTTTAACCTCCTCTTTAGAAGGTGGCGGAAAAAAATTGGAAAACGTGTTACATCAACAAAATGTAGCAAAAGCAAGTAGGAGAAGAGCATTGATAGTGCTGGCTAGCACAAAGCTGGTAAACTAGTACTTACTGGTATGTATGTTTGTTTATATATACCCGTAGTGCTGATTGTATATTGGGACTGGGAGTGTGACTTAAGTCAGCAGTCAAACTGTGTCAATGCCTGTGAACTGGAACTGCCGAGATGGTATGCCCCCATTGTTTTAGCGATGCACGTTTGTTTAATAAGTATATACTTATGTACGTTTAAATGTACCATGTATACGTGCATATATAGTACATATGTATACGTACATATGTATGTATGCACATTTATTTATTCAGGTACGGCATGTGCGCTAGCGTATCTGTAAGTTTTCTTTTAGCGAATGTTCCGCCACAATGCGCCGCATTTAGTTTTCGTTTAATTAAAAGGGACTTAACACGTTTTTCTCTTTCAACACTTAAATGCGCTGCGCTTGTCGCTCTTCCCTGTGTGCAGCATTTGTTCTTGATTTTACTTTTTTTTTGCTGTTGTGTGGCATTTTTAACGTTCCATGTGTGTATGTGTTTAAGTCTTTAATTTCTCGTATTTTATTGCTATAATTTTTATTGATTATTTAATATTTTTACATTTAACAAGGTACTTGGACTTGTTTTGTTTGCTTGCTAATGCTTGCAAAGCAAATGGCTGTTTATAAATTTAATGCAATTTTTATAAGGTATTCGGATGCATACATTTTTTTCTAAATAGGTGAAGGGTCATGCCACTCAACGATTGTAATACATAGCTCAAGCAATGTCTCAATACACAGAAAATATGACTAATAAACTAGGTAAAAAACTTAACTTTATGAGTCGCGTCTATACTAAGAGATATAATTACGGTGACCATTCGTCCCGCTTTTGGCGAGACAGCACCGATTTTAAGAAAATTGTTCCTCTGAATATTTTTTAAAAGTCGGGACATATAAGTGTCCCGATTTTCAGTGTTTTCTTTATTAATTTAATTCGAGTCTCCCTGTAATCTGGCCGAAAAATAATTTTTCGTACAAACGTGGCTGCACTGTCGTTATTACAAAGAACATAGAATATACGGGAGTCATAAACATAGCTAGCATCCTTATTTTCCATTATCTTTGGTTACGTTTTATTCTGTCAAAACGGTACTCTCGCTATATTTGAGTCTACCATTCTTCTCCCATTTTTTTTTAGGAGGTTATCAATTCGTCAAATATTTTTTTTATGTAGGTTACCACATACCACTTGGACCACCTTAACAGATATCTATAATTATTTTTTTTAAGGAAAGGTGGTACCTCAGAGGTGGTCCCATACTAATTTGGTTATGACCGATCATCGAAATAATCGAAGAAATAATCGGTTATGTTAAATCTATATATTAATACGCTAACAAAATTTTTCCCCGTTTGTTCTACCGAACTAATTGCAAAACCAAGAATTTTCAGTAGATGAGGAGAGTTTTTATGGCATCGAAATTGGTTGAAAATTGTGGGCAAAATCGCTGTTCAAAAACTTCCGTTTTTGTGTATGGTTGTTGTTGCAACCTTTTCAATTAGAGCTGTTTTCGCATTTGGTTTTACTTCGCATTTGAAGATGAAGAAATAAATGATAACGATGAAGACGAAAAAAGGGAAGGCAAAGGTGAAGGTAAGGACGTCAATGGAGACAATGAGAAATACATAAGAACTAGGGTAACTTAAAGAGTAAAAAAATTAAAATTTTTTTTTATATATCGAAAGTATTTTTTTTGTCCCTTTTACTTCAAAATTCAAGTACAGACGATCAAATTAACCGATTTTGACAATTCAACCGTAATTTTCATTGTTATTAAAAACTCTCAAGAACATAGGTTTTATTTATTTAAAAATAATTTTTAAGGGTAAATGTTCATAAAATTGTTGGTTAAAATATAAAAGTAATAGTTTTCTCCACCACTTTTTCACACAAAGAAAAAACACATATACAACATTTTACTCTATAAAATATTCTGATGAGAAAAAAATGGATCGCAACGAGGAAAACCGTTATTTTTACTCGAAGGCTGTCGCAACGTAATGCAACGAGCGCGTTCGGACTTATTTTGGTGCCAGCGTCCTCCCGCCGGTTTATTTTTGTTCATGTGATAGAGTCAAAAATAAATAGGGATAGATTTAAGTAAACAAGTAAGTAATTTTTAAGCGTAAAACAAAACCGACTTCAATGCTTAAATAAAAATTAAAGATAATCGTTAATTTCTTCATAATGATCGGATTTGAACCAAATTAGTATGGAAACACCTGTGAGGTAACACCTTTCCTATAAACAGGATTATAGAAATCGGTTAACGTAGTCCAAAGTTGCGCGGTAACATATATCAAAAAAAGAATATTCCGACGAATTATAACCTTCTCTATTTTGTGAAGTCGATTAAAATTACAATTTCTCAATTCATGTATTTAACAATTATCTATAATATTCAAAAAACAAAGAAACTAACCTAACCTTGAAAAGGCCATAAAAAGCAGACCGGTAGGTAATGCTGGCATTTTTTTATACCCGAGCGCACTTGGGCACAAGGGTATATTAATTTTGTTCTCATAACGGTTGTTTGTAACAGCTAAAACGAGTCGAGATAGATATAGACAAATGTATACATAAATGATCAGGATGAAAAAAGAAATCGATTAAGCCATGTCTGTCTGTCCGTCCGTCTGTCCGTCTGTCCGTGTACACGATAACTCGAGCAAAAATTGAGATATCTCAACGAAATTTGGTATGTAGGTTTCCCTTAATCCAAGGTAGGTTGGTATTGAAAATGGGCGAAATCGGACTTTAACCACGCCCACTTCCCATATAACGGTAATTTCCAGAAATACGAAAACTGCGATATTTTAGTAACTACTGAAGATAATTCACTCAAAATTGATATTTACAATAATTTTTAGACGAAAAATAAGAATATTATAAATTTTTGGAAAATGGGCGTAGCCACGCCCACTTATGGTTACATGTGTATATCTTGGTAACCGCTGCACCAATTTCTTCCAAACTTGGCACAGTTGGTGGCCTTGATACAGCATAAAAAATTGCCGAACCTTTTTAAAATCGGACAATAACCACGCCCACATCCCATATAACGGTAATTTAGAGAAATACAAAATCTTCGATAAATCAGTAAATATTGAAGCTAATTTATTCAAAATTGATGCTTGCAACAATTCTTTACCAAGAAATACGTTTATGGTAAAATTTTGGAAAATGGGCGTGGCACCGCCCACTTATGATCACATATAAGTATATCGGTAACCGTTCTACCAATTTGTACCAAACTCGGTATGGTTATTGTACTTGCCACATGTAAGCAAAACGTTGAAAATTATTGAAATCGGACTAAAATAACGGCCGCTTCTCATATAACGGTAAATTTCAGAAATGCTTGAAACTTCAATATTTCGAAATTGAAGGACGCTAATTTACTCAAAATTGATACACCCCGGCTTACCATCTAGCGGTAGGTTTTGGAAAGGTGAAAAAACATATGTTTAATACTTGCGCCGGGTATTTAATGTTCGGCTCCGCCCGAACTTAGACGTTCTTACTTGTTTATTTTTAAAGCATTTACTCAAATCGGTGAAATCTTAACCTCAAAAACGCTTTAAAAAATACTAAAAAATGTCAGCATTATTATAAGAAGTTACGTTAAAAGTTTAAAGTTTTTTTCAAAAAACGAAAGAAAAACTACCGATCTTTGATTTGTCCATAGCCATTTTATCCCACTATGGAATGTCTTTTCTAATCCCTGCTTTTTATAACTTTTGCCAGGGTTTAGACACTTTTTTCGTTGCAAGGAGCCCGTTGATCCATGATTTCATCATAGGAGCATAGACACTATTATTGCGTATCCAGAAAGGTGCTTCAGCGAAAAATAGTTCTCATCAAAAGTAACTAAATTTCCATAAGCGTTCTAATATTGTGATGAAAAAAAACTACGCAAATTCTGAAAAACTCCTTAATGTAATTAACACAAGGTAAGTATGTTCAAATCTATATATATAACTTGCCCCAAAATTATAATACTAATGGAAAAATTATTAGAGATTAAGTAATGGAATAGATAATAAATGAACAAATCACTTCTATGTGGGTGAAAATAACTTTTAGAAAAGTACAGAAAACGTGAAAGCTGGGAAGAACAGTAAACACAATTAAAAAAAAAAAAACAGAAATATAACCGTAAGGCAGCACAACGCTATCCAAAAAAGGGGACGCAAAAAAACACAACGAATGAGATGCTTTATTTTCATGAATTACTTACCTGAGCACGCCAAATTAAACGTTGCATGGAAAAAACGAAGCAGGTATGCGGCACAGTCTTTAATGTATTTATACACAGCTTATTTGCCTGGCTGGCTGGCTGGCTGCCTGTCTCATTAAATCTCAATTTAAGGCTTAATTGCTGTAGTCTCGGCTAGCCAAAATGCCGCGTGCCGTTCTACATTTGACAGCTTTGAGCGAATAGAGGAAGACAAATTGCGCGACAAGCGAACAATAAATTTCAACAAAACTGGTCTACGTGTATAAGGACAAAAGACATATGATTGTGCGATCAACAAACCATGTAGGCATGCTCAGACATACATATGTACATACATATATATATCATTATGAACCCAGTGACAAAATGGGGAAAGCATTACCTTTTTCTACCAAGAAAAAATTAACGACTACGTTTGAACGAAAAGATGCACCGTAGTGTAAGCGAGCGGGTTATATATGGCCGAAGGTTTGAAGCCGTATCTTTGAAATTTTAACCGAATTTTTGCATTTTTAAGCGTTAGAAGGGATAATGTAAATTTCTGAAGCCACTAACAAAAAAAAAGTTTAATAAGAAATTTAAGTATGGCTTTGTTCCATGTTATCTCAACAGCTACCGTAGCTAAATGGTAGCTCTTTCGATTACCAACTTGCTGGTCCTTTGTTTTTTCTATTTATAGAATCTATTGACAGTTTTATAAAGCGACACGCGACACATTACCTTCGTAGTACATGCCTGTACATAAAATGATGTTTATTGTAGAGTATAGGCATTAACAAACATTCCATTTTCCCACTGGGAAGCTGACGTTTCTTTTGTTAATGGCAGCATAACGCTCGACAACGTCACTGTCACTTTGTGCTGCAGTTTATTGCTGTTGGTCGCACGGAGTCGCAATGCTATTACCAATTTTACCGACTTATCTACATACATAGTTTTTGCTCTCACTGTTGCTCTCATTGTTTTCACAATTTAACAGAGCCTTCGTTTTGTACGACTACCCTGCCTTTCTCACTTCGGTCTGCCAATTATGTTGACTTTTATTGTGGTCAGCGCGCCAGTCAAAAATCAATTAAGCGTCAAATTAGTGACAGCCTAATGGCGTACATGGCTTGGCGCATAAAAGTAACGTTTGTGTCTCTAAGCCGATATGCGTTGTGCACTCAAGATAATGAAAATCAACTTTTTTCTTCTTTCTTTCAAAATAACCAAGAAATCATAAATTAGTGGTACTTAGTGTTCACTAAAGAATTAGATCTCACAAATTGTTGAATAAGGCAGAAAATTTAATGGGTTTTTGAGTGATGGCTATTTTATGGATTTTTAAAAATTCTTTTGCTGAAATAAAAAAAAACATATGCCAGTGAATGAGTCATAAAAAACTTTTGGTTTTTTTTTATTTTTTTAAACCAACTTTTGGTTGAATTAGGTGATTGACAAGAGAGGATCGGTTTTAAAGAAAAATCGTAATGGAAGACATTTTTTCTGGTCACAAAAAGCGCGAATTTGGTATTTCTATGGCATTCTTCTGAACGCCTGAAAATAGACATAGAAATTTTTATTTTTTGATATTGTGAAAACTGAATAAACTGTTTTGATATTTGAAAACCTGTTTTTAGAATCTCAAAAATGTATATCCAGTTTTCAAGTGGCCAAAAATTTGTGTTTCCTTTTAAAGTTACTGAAAAAATATATCAAGTATTTAAATTACCCAAAAAATATGTCCAACTTTTAAAAGTTTTAAGGTACAAATAATTTCTGCTTTTTAACTTGTACAAAATCGAAATATTTATAGAGTAAGAGCATCAAAGAAATAGCTATTTGGATAATCTACCAGGTCTAGAGTAATCCAAAGCAATTTTAGAAACATATATTAGCAAAAACTTAAGAATTATTACAGGAATTCTTACAGGACATTGTAGGCTGAACTATTACCTGCCTAAACTGGGACTTTACTCGCAGGAGCGATACAGATTTTACAGGATAGATATCGAGACGGCGCAACACATTTAACTAGGGTGTCCTGCACTGAGACACCTGACTGAACATTTAATAACCAAGGTCGAAGGGAAATCCATAGATTTAGGCGTCATACTAAAGCTTCGCTCGAATACTAGGGTAGTAGACTCTATAAACCCATGAAGCAGGTATAATAATAATAATAATAATCTATATAATAATACGCCAAGATAAATTTTCTCACCGTTCGTATGGCGATTCTATCGAACCGATTGCGAAACCGAGAACCCCATTGGAACGAGGTTTTTTCTGTAGACGTAAATGAAAAGGTAAACAAATTCATCGGAATTTTTCGATAAAACACGAATTATATCCAGTCATCAGAAATTTAGTGATCGAACGTTATCAAGCTTCTTATCACTCAAATTTTACAGTTTCGCAGAGACGCAGAAGCTTAATTGCCGAAATGTACCGATAGTTATCGAGTTATACAAAATTTATCGGATTATCGAATTATGTGATATTTATTGAATGATCAATATTTATCGAGTGATCCAAATTTATAGTTATTGATGAATATTGACTTAAAGAAATTTATCGAGTAGTCGTGATCTATCAAGATCTTTCAAATTTCGAGTTATCGATATTTATTGGTTTATCGAAATTTTTCGGTTTATGGAACCGAAGTTTTTGGGATTTTTCAAAGTATGTCGGGTTTTCGAAACTTCTAGATTTACTCGAATTTTTCGAGCTATACCTATTTATCGATTTATCGAACTTATCTAGTTCTAGGAAATTTATAATGCTATCAAAATCGAGTTTACATATGTAAATTTTTGAAGTATTGAAATTTATACAGTTCTGAAAACGTACAGTTATCTAAATTTATCGATAGTTATCGAAATTTGTGGAGCTGCCGATTTATCGTAGTTAGATTTTTTTCAAATTCATTAAAGTATCAATACATATCGATTTGTCGAAATTTATCGACTAACTGAAATGTATCGAGTTATCTAAATTCAAAAATTTGTCGTGTTATCGAGAATTATCGAGATACATAGTGTCCCGTGGTTCCTGTGTCACCCTAATTGAAAATTGCGTTAAATCTTGGGAATTTTAGACGTAATTAGAACATTTGGGAGTTTACACATATAAATTGAGATCTATGTAGTCCAAAAATGCCAGCCCCCGTCACCTATGGATGCTTTTGAGCCGTATGTGTGTAACTAAAAGTAATTCCAAACTATATTTTTGTTTCCGATTGCCTTATTACCTAGTTCTATTTTTTAACTTCTATCAAAGCAAACAGCTCTGCCATCCCGGGTAAATTAGATCATGGGTATTCAGCTGATCACTTGCACTTTCCAAAATTCCATTATGATGCCACTTTCTCTTTTCCACAACCATCCCTGGTAAAACCTATAAGCTTTAAAACCATAGCGTACATCCATTATAGTATCCACGTAAATTAAAAACCGCAGCCTTAAGTCGCATTCTGCCTTTTTTCCATGGATCATTGATTGAAATTTAAGCAGAAAATAGCAATTTCAACGATAACTTCTGATTGAAATGCACGTAAATAGTAAATTAAAGCCTTAAATTTTATAATCTCAATTAAGAATTTTTTCGTAATTTTTATTTAATTAGCTCAGTGCACATTGATGCATTATTTTCGCAGCGAGCGCACCGAAAATATTATCATTGAATTTTTAAAGTTACGCTGTTCATTTAGTGTGACACAGAGCGAGTGAATATTGCTGTTGTGGTTGTTGTTGGCATTTTGTTGTTACTGCTGGTAATAGCAATTAAATACAAATAATCATTAACTCATCGCATTGACGAAAGCGCTTTAATGGCGATATTGTGTACCAAAGTAAACCTGCACTTTCGGGTCAGACATCGATTTTAATTCATTTAACTTGAATGTTTTTTTTTATTTCCAAAATACGAATATATACCATTTCCATATTAATTTCCATTTTATTTTCTTTTAATTAAGCTGCTGCGCTCATGGGATAACACTGCCTGTTTTTCCTTCACACGAATTTGCAGACGACGTACATATTTAATTCCATTTTAAATTCAATTAAAAACGACCGAGTGTGATTTATACATTTCAATCTACCGTCTGCGTCGCCATCGCCACGTTGTCGCTGCTGCTCTGCTGTTCTGCTGTTCTGTTGTTCTTTTTGCTTTTGTCGCACCAGAAATGCCAACAATGTGTGAATTCACATCCTCCCAGGACTATAGCAGTGCCAGATATTATGGCGGTATTGTGGGTATAAGGGTGCGTTCAGTAATGCATCAAGCCAAAGCATCAGTCTCTTTCATTTCTAAACTATAATTGATGGAAATGTCAAATATGCGCAACCACGTTTAAAGGCCGAATTGGAACTTAAATGTGTAAATAACACATTTCCATCAAATTTAGTTTGGAAATAAAAGATACTGATTCTTAGGCTTGATGCATTTCTGAACGCACCCTAAATAGCAAGCTGTTGCACGTGCGATGCTTCAACGAACGCCACTACTGATTGCTTGCGGCTACAGCCGCTGTTCTACTTTCAGCAGACACTAATATTTGTAGTTTCCTTTCATATTTTATTTTAAGCCTGGCTAAGTGCTATGAATAGCAGAGCAGACTTTTGCTGATAAAACAAATATTTTCATTTCATTGCCTTAAATATTCGGTGCAGACAAGTTGGCCAAAATTTATCGGCAATGGGTACAATTGCTTAGTATGTAGGCAAATGGGGTCGGCAATGCAGTTCTCCTACTGCTAAAGATGAACTCTAAGGGCCGGTTGTTCAATGTCTGGTTATCACTACCACTACACTATCGACGATTTCGACATCATGCATGTAACATGTGATCGATAAAGCAGTAGTTGTGCTTAACCGGAGCTTCTACCTCCGATTTGTGCTAATCAGACATTGAACAACCGGCCCTTATGGGACTAAAATTCGAAAAAATTCATCAGGAAGGCCCCATCTCTTTATGATGAAAGTCCTTTTCCTGCCTGGCTAGTGTACGCGATATCAAGAGATGCGATGGGCTGCGCTAGGTAGGAAGACCATAAAACCTTGCGGTGTCTACTAAAACTGCCTTTCAAAAGAACGAAAATTCGGCGCTGTCTTTACGTAAAAGGAAGACTTAGCCATCAATTAACATTCGCTCGCTCCAGTGAACGAGTCTCTGGCTACAATCGTTCGACTATGCTCCGACGAAAGTCAAATAAATGTCGTTTCTATGAACTTTTAAAACTGGTGACTTCAATGTCAGGTTTGATGAGTAACGGATGTTTGGTGCAGCGTAAAAAAATTGAACCTCCGCCACGAAATGCCAGATAACGGACTGAGGATGATCGAATTTGCCAGGGCCCGAAATATGGTAGCCCATTCAGAATACATGTTGCATGGGTACCTAGCCATAGCGACATTCATGGAACGACATTACCTGATACAGGCATAGAGGATACTCCCGGCATCCCTCTTTAAACATGCAAATTTGTACTGAATGAAAAATTCTTAGAAGCTGTCAATGAAAGATGGCGAATGGAGCCGACCTGTGACATTGCTTAAACACGCTGGCTAGCCACAGATGCCCAACGCACTAAGCCTCTACAAAATCTAAGGAGGCACGAACTCGTGACTGGAGTTCTCACCGCACATCGTCTAGGCGTACCCTGGAACAACGAACGGCTCCTTCAGAGGTTGCATGGATAAAGACGAAGAGGAAACTATCGCACATATTTTTTTGCCATTGCTCGGCTCTATTAAAACGGAGAGCAAAAGCTCTTGGTAGCCATTTTTTTCAGCGATCTCGATGACCTCAAAGCGTTGAACATTAGAAGCCCTGAGTTCAACTGAGTCTTACTTAGGACTGACGCCCAAACTAACCTAACCTATGCTAGCCTGCAGTGCTAGGTTACAGCATTAGAGGAATCGTCAAGCAACATAGCCTTATCCTTACGCGGAAAAACGAGGAATCGAATCGTTTATGTTGTGAATGACAGATGGCATGCTTGCAGTGTTTTAAACGTACGAACACTTCGATTACCAAGCATTGACTCTGATCATTATTTTGGTACTGCCGAGATACGCATGAGCCTCTACAATCGCCGCTGGATTCTCATCACTTCTCTTTAAGATCGTACTTCAACAAACCGATATAAGCGGACAGTTGGACTACATTTACCTCTGACTACGTACCGTCATCGCATTAAAAGTTGGGTTTCAGAGAGCGCGTGGTAGCGAGGTAACAAACAGAACGACGGAGAATGTAACGCCACACGCTGTAATCGGTTACAACTCAACCTACTGAAATCGATAAGAAATGAAGTGGAAAGGGCGACAGGAAAAACGCAAGCAAGTTAGACGATTTACGGAAGGCTTCAGCAACAGTTCGAACTCCTTCGAGAATAACGCACCGGTCATCTAGTGACTAAAATCCAGAACAAAGAGAATCGCTCGAAACAATTTGTTCTACTATGCACTTAGATGAACGAATACCACACATCATAAGTCTCTCATCATAACTACCTTCATGTAAGGCGCAGAAACGTGGACGACAACATCATCTCATGAGGCGGCGCTTGAAGTATTGCAGAGAGATAGACTCTACGGAAGATACATACATATATGGCCCTTTACGAATTTTTGACGGATTAAAGATTTATATGAACTTTACAATGATATTACCATAGTTCAGGAAATCAAAATACGTGGCTGCGCTGGCGAGACGAAGCACAATGGGACTACAGCGGCCAAAAGTAAAAGTAGAAACGGATTAGCGAGTTCTGAAAAAGTAATTACACAGATGCATAGGAAAATATCCGGCTAACCCAAACCACAAAGAATTTTTGATAAAAATGCATATTTGCAGTCATGACACGAGCTTAAAGTCGGAACAATTCGAAAAAATTAATTTGGAAGAAAAAATTTCGATTTTGTCGCAAGTAATTTGAATAAATTTTTCCACTTCTGTGGATATATAAAAAGCCAATCTGATTGATGAGCAGTTTGGGAATATATCTGAGGTCAAGCATTGCTTTAAATTTTTTAAAATCTTTTGAAAGGTATAAAACAGTTTACCTTGAAATTCTGCATAATTTTGGNTTTAAAATCTTTTAAAAGGTATAAAACAGTTTACCTTGAAATTCTACATAATTTTGGGAGTATAAAATTTCTCGAGTGCTTACTTTAAAAAGGGATATTTAAAAATGACCTAGGAATCGAGCTAAATTATGCTTAGGACAAGTAAATACTAAATATGCGGGTCATATCTCAAATAGTTCCAGCTGCGAAGAACTGCGAGTTCAGTTTCTATTCTTCCATTTAATGACCCACCTCCTGTAAAATTTATTGAATTTGTATTGTAGTGCTGAATGGAAAGACCCTGATGTGTACATAAAATAAATAATATGCAATATAAAATGGAAATTCAAGAAGGTGTAGATATTAATGACTCGCCAATCTATTAAACACATTCCACATTCAGCCAAAAATGGACGCTTCTCTGAACAAGATCCGTTTTCGATGGCAAGAGTCCTGCTTGCCTTAGCTCAGCTTTTGTTGTATAAAATGTCGGTAAAATTTAAAACTTCAGTGTAAATACACATCGTGCACATAATTTAGTATGCAGGTATTGTAAATGTTTTCGTTTTGTCATTTAAAAAATGAAGAAATAGGAGCTTCTTTAGAAATAAAATAAATGTGTCTGTTCATTTTCTTCAAAATTCATAAAATTAAGTACTTGGAGCCAAAAACGTAGGTGGTCGCCGTAATAAGAAATTCTTTATTATCTTCGAAGTTGGAAAATTTTGGCTTAAAGGAGCAAGGCACACCGGATTTCATCAAAAAATATTTTTTTTTAATTTTCGCCTGTTTTTCTATAACTACTGGACGATAAAGTATACCGATTTTGAAGATCTTTCAGATTTATGCTTTTCTCGTTAAAACCAGCATATGCTCTGAATTTCATCAAAATCTGATAACATTTACTATTTCCGCCCACAAGAGCTGTGGGCATGGTAGCACGCTGATTTTTACGATTTTCCACATTTCTTCATTCCTAAGTGTCGAACAGCGCATATAAGAAATTTCAGCGAATTTCTAGTACGGTTACTACTTTTGGCCGCAGCTTATATGGGGACGTCCCACTGTGCGAAGTCGCACGACTGCATGCAACTGCTGCCGCCCTAAAAGTGGAGAAGGAGTTGGCGTTTGTTGGCATTTCCAATTGATTGAAAAAGTCCAACAGCGCTGAGCAAAGAGCCAGCAAGGAGCTAAAGAGGAGTTTGATAAAAGTTTGAACCTCAGAATTAAATTGAATTAAAGCCTCATGCATTATTTTGATTATAACTGACATGAATGCTTTCCTATAACTCAAAACAAAATCCCTTTGCGCTTAAATGGAAACGCTTCTTTAATCCACTGCAGCTCTAATGAATTCATGTTGCCCCATTGAAGTAATTCAATTAGCTAATCAAAGTAAATATTGATTACTTATGTATTGTATGTATATTTGTGTATGTGTGTAGCTGCTGGCGTACTTACAAGCAGTGTTGCCAGAAAAATTGTGTTAAACGTCTTCCAAGTGATGATAAATATTCAAAAAACCATTCAAAGCTTACTGAAGCTGGAAAAAATATTTATACGAATGTATGTATACGTTTTAATTTAAGTCTTGTAAATTGTACTTTTAATGCACTTTAATAAATATTTGTTCTCATTTAAATCTAGGTCATGGCACTCATGACCGTACCTTTTTAAATAAAATCCTTTGTGTAAAGAATATCACTTAAGGTTGGTAGTTTCCAGGTTATTACGAACTTTTTTCGTGTTAAAATTTATTTGAGAAAAAAATCTAATTTAATTTGTTAATTTAAATATAGAAACCAAAATTACTTACTTTTTTTCAAAACAAATATCGATCAATAATATTTATCTTGTGGAACGTCGAGTTTGATCGCGAATTTTTACAGGAAAAATCAAGTAAAAATAATATTCGTAACAAGTAAGAAAGTCTAAGTTCGGGCGGAGCCGAACATTAAATACCCGGCGCAAGTATTAAATATATGTTTTCCACCTTTCCGAAAGCTACCGCTACATGATAAGCCGGGGTGTATACATTTTAAGTAAATTAGCGTCCTTAAATTTCGAAATATTGAAATTTCAAGCATAT
>NW_016160687.1:2871-19833 GCF_001687245.7 Rhagoletis zephyria | reverse complement strand
GAAATGTCAAAGCATACTGAGCATCTTTCTCTTTGACACCATGTCTGAAATCCCACGTGATCTGTCAAATACTAATGCATGAAAATCCTAACCTCAAAAAAATCACCCGTTATATTAATCTATAATTGTATCTTTATTTTTACCACTTACTCATCCTTGCAGCTACGATAAAATTAATCTGGAAATAACTCATCAGCAAAGAAATAATATACCACTACTGTAATAGAAGGACGTTGAATAAAGATATGATATGTCAAATTTCATGGTGAAAAGCTCTTTGGACAGAAACTAATTGAGCATGTTCCAAATGGAGCAACACAATTTTTAAATATCAATATTTTGAAAAATTCGTACAATTTTTAAAAATATGTATTTCGTATTAGATTTTTTCCTTTTTTTATTAATTATTTTTTAATTTTTATAAATATGTGTTTTTTTATTTTATCTAATTTTTAGTAACTTATTTTATTTTTTCATTATTTTTCTTTTTTTATTTGTTATTTTTAATTGAATTTTCTTTTAATAATATTCAACAATTTATATTGAGCTCGAGGCCGTTTTTTAAATGAAAATTTATTGTGGAAAAGCAACAATAATTTGAAAAAATGGTAGAAGTGATAGCTATTTCGGAAATCACCACATTTCCTCATCAGACATCTTTCACTGACTCAGCCAGTTGCCTATGCACCGTGCTAAGTACGCCTTGTGTGCTATTCCGCTGCAATTCACTTGATCATGTGGTTGTTGGTACTCGAGCTCAATATAAATTGTTGAATATAATTGTTATAAGGCAAAAAAAAAAAAATAGCAAAAAAAATTTTCTTTTAATATTTATTTCTTATTATTCTAAAAGGCAAAATATATTAAATATTTTTTTTATTTCTTCTTTTATCTAAATTTTAGCAACTTATTTCATGTTTTGTTTTTAATTAAAATCGTTTTTTAATTTATTTTTGTTTTAATTTTCAGATTTTATTGTGTTAAAAAGCACTTTTAAGAATTTATTTTATATTTTCCTTTTCCCGAGTAAATTTTGTTTCTTTTTTAATTTAATATTTGGATGGTTTCTAGATTTTATGATTTGTAAAAAGAAAGATTTGTTTTAATGTCATTTAATTTTTAGAAACTCATTTTATTTTAAATTTAAATTTTATTTTTATTTTTTTTGTATTAAATTTTCTTTTAATTGTTAGTTTTCATTATTTAAAAAATAAAAATAAATACGTTTTATATAAATTAATTATCTTTTAATTTTAAGATTTAATTGTTTTAAAAACAAAAATATTTTGCATTTACTTAACTTTTTAAATTTTTTTATTTAATTTTCTTTTAAAACTAAAGTCCAAGAAATATATTTTTTTATTTCATTTAAATGTTAGAAAATATTTTATTATATTAAATATATTATATTAAATATAATATAATTAATTATAATAATTATAATTATATTAAATTTAAATTTTATAGCCAAATCAACAAGTGAAACCGGCAGTTAGTGTACACTCTTTGGTATGTGGAAAAGCTAAAATCTTAAAGCTAAAAAATATACAGCAATTAGAACTAAACAGTAATTTCCTAAAATTCTTGGAGGTGACAACCCTAAAGCACTTATGCACTTAAATATATAAATACCCTATGCATATGAAGGAATTCACAGAAGTAATAATGGAAACTCGTTCGTCAAACGTGACAGGTAAATGTTGTGGTCAGTGAAAGTTCTAGTACAGTCATTTGTTACCATTTATGTATATGCAACGTACTCACATACATATGTTTATACTCGTACACCATTTCTGTCGAAACTTATATTGACATATATGTGGATCAACATGCAATTCCTTGTAAGATATGTACATATGTATGCACTTATGTATAAACTTATAGAATAATGCGTATTCATATGGCTAAGTAAATTAAAGCGAATTAAGAGGACGTCTGAGAAACTATTTGATTGCTTCTTCAGAAGAGTATTGCAAAATTAAAAAAAGAAAAATAGCAGACTTTCGTTTGCGGTATGTCAACGTAAATGTTTGTAGAATGTAATGCGCAAGACCGTTTGCAAAAAAATTAAAAAAAGGTAGTTTTTAAAACTCACAAAAAAAATTTAAAAAGCACCTAAGAATTTATTTTATTTATTTATTTTTTATATATATATTTTTTTTATTTTATATTTTTCCTTTCCCGAGTAAAATATTTTCTATTTCTTTTTTAATTTAATATTTGGGTAGTTTATAGATTTTATTGTTGTAAAAAAAATTTATTTAATGTCATTTAATTTTTAGAAACTTATTTTATTTTAATTTTTAATTTTATTTTTATTTTTACTTTTTTTATTTTTATTTTTATTATTAAATTTTCTTTTAATTGTTAGTTTCCATTATTTAAAGAATAAAAATATATACTTTTTCTTTACGCGATCTTTTAACCGCTTAAAACTTGTTTTGCTAGAATTTCATTGCACTGTAACTGCGTACCAAAAAATGGTCTAAAAATTCAGATTAAAGTGTTCAAAATTAAAAAAAAAAATTAAAAAAAATAATTGACTTGAAAACATTCAAAATATTTAACAAAAATCACCATGCACTCACTTCTGATCGCCAGTGTATGTACATACATTTCGTGGCAGTGAGTGATTGTAAGCCTAAAGTAAAAAAGTAATCGAAATTTACATAACTCGAAGAGCTTTAAAAAAATTTAACAAATTATTAACATAACACAAAACTTCCTCTCTGTGACAAATGTATTGTTAATCTACTGCCCCTATAATAATTGTATGTATATATCGACATTTGTTGCACGTGTATGCTTTGGCTGTATTTTTCAAATTAATCCGGTATTTGTGTTCGCGACAGCAGCACGGCAAGCTGCAGCACAACAAATCATAATGCATACACATTTCCGTTTCCGTTGCACAATAACGGCAATGTTTGGACATTTTTTGTGTTCTTCGGCTACCACTATTTTTTCTGTTGCCTCTCTGCTTGTGGCATCAACGGTTGCATGCCTCACTGAATTAATATGTTTTTCATTCAAATTTTTCTGATGTGCGTCTTTCATATCCATACGTATACCTTCCATTTTTGTAGTGATATACATATGTATGTGGAGTGTTTAGGTGCGCAAATGACAGTGTAGAAAAGAAATTCTAATGTTTCACTTCGGATCTTCATCTCGTATCATGCGTCTATATGTTCGTANTTTCCGTTGCACAATAACGGCAATGTTTGGACATTTTTTGTGTTCTTCGGCTACCACTATTTTTTCTGTTGCCTCTCTGCTTGTGGCATCAACGGTTGCATGCCTCACTGAATTAATATGTTTTTCATTCAAATTTTTCTGATGTGCGTCTTTCATATCCATACGTATACCTTCCATTTTTGTAGTGATATACATATGTATGTGGAGTGTTTAGGTGCGCAAATGACAGTGTAGAAAAGAAATTCTAATGTTTCACTTCGGATCTTCATCTCGTATCATGCGTCTAAATTTATGTTCGTGCTGATAAGGCAGCCCGTGGAGTATTCGAAAGAAAGAAGGATGAGATGTTTAGGCTTCACAACGACAGCGACATTACCATTATTGTAATTAGGGCATATACATAGAGCTGCGACCTAGCTAGATCTATTGTGCTAACTCTAGGCTATTAATGAAATTAAGCACTTTGTAGGTTTCCAGATTCTGGATGGAGACGATAGTTGCTCTCCAAGGCGTAGAAGTCTAAGTGGAGTTATATGCTTGCAATCGCGTAATATGCTGCGAGATTTCCTCCTGTAGCCCACAAACTTGCAGTTCGTCTCCTCAGAGAGGTCCATTTTGAGTAGTTGCTGCGTCAGTCTGTATTGTCCGGTCAGGTATCCGGTGAGAGTTCTTAAACCTTCTCTGCTAAGATTTATCAGCCGCTTAGAGATTCCAGATTTTGGACTGCCTTTTTCTCTTTTACGTGCGCCACGGGTTAATCTCTTGCAAGTCCTCCCATCCACTTAGGAGCTCTGCTGTCTATCCTCTGAATGGACCAAAGAAAGTCTGAGGTTCGACCAGGCTCCGCTGGGCACCGCATTTCGCTAGAGGGTCAGCCCTTTCGTAGCCATCGAAGTCTTCAAGGCCCTGAATTCATCACAGGCTACTCTGTTGTTGGCTCCTGGCTTTACCAGTACCCTTTTGAAACTGTCTGCGACACCGACAATTTCCCTAGCTCTGAAAGTATTAAACGTTGTGCCCGCTGGTGATACCAGAGTTAGAAGGAGGCCTACGCTGCGAATGAAATAGTTTTTGTGCTCCGCAAACGGTAGACAAACAGTGGCATCGTTTCAGGAAGGCGGGTTTAATATTATTACGGCATTGGATTTCCCCTAAATTAGGCGATGCAGTATGTAGTTACTTCGATACTAGCTTTTCAGCCATAGCGTACGCAGATGATCTAACTCGAGTAGCGTTTTTCTACAAAAATGTTGCCTACGCATTGCACTTCGAGGGCACTTAGAAGAAAAGGAAACGCCATAACTCAGGTTTTAATCAAACTTTTCGAAAACTCTTTAGGACATGTGGGAATCTGGTCGAAAGAGACCGGTCTTAACCATAATGCAGTAAAAACTAGTTAGGACATTCGCCCAGCTTTCAAGAAGTCTATAGAATTTTCAGATGAGACTGCCGTTACGTCAACACTGAGTCGGAACGGGCTCAATGACAATCAGGCAGGCATTGAGACAGAACCGAAATGGTTGAACTTTGTAATAAGTAGATTGCAATGAGAAAACTTATAAGCCAGTAAAAAGCGATGTAAGCTTTTCAGATGTCAGCATGGTGCTAACTCGGATCATAGCAAACCAATCGGGGAGATATTTCGTGTCCTATATGATAAATCCACTAGAATCTCCTCCAAGCAAACCTAACCCAAATTCTGCAGAATTTCAATCAACCAAGTAGCTGAGAATGACAACGAGTATTTGTTAGCACGAAGTGCAGTAAATTGGATACGAAAAAATTTTACGAAATGTGAATTAAAAGGAGAATAGAAAATACTAAAAGGTGAATAAATGTCGAAACCAAACAATAAATTTTTGCTAAGCCATAAACTCCATTATGCAACGAATTTAGCATTTGCGTAGCGTTTTTTTTTGTTAGCTTAGCTCAAGCTCTATTTTCGCAAGAAAATGCGGAAGAGAACGAAAATTTGATTTTTTAGTTTTGCTAGTTTTTACCATTTTCACTTTATACAATTTTGAAAAAGAAAACACTCGAAGCACAACAAAATAAGAACCAATGCAAAATCCATTTCAGGCACATAAAATTTTCATAACACCAAATTGTGCAGGACCGCAGCAATAATATTAGCAACACAAAATAATGTCAGCAGCAACAACAAAAAAAACCAATTGGGGCANACTTTGTAGGTTTCCAGATTCTGGATGGAGACGATAGTTGCTCTCCAAGGTCTAGAAGTCTAAGTGGAGTTATATGCTTGCAATCGCGTAATATGCTGCGAGATTTCCTCTTGTAGCCCACAAAACCTGCAGCTCGTCTCCTCAGAGAGGTCCATTTTGTGTAGTTGCTGCGTCAGTCTGTATTGTCCGGTCAGGTATCCGGTGAGAGTTCTTAAACCCTCGCTGATAAGATTTATCAGCCGCTTAGAGATTCCACGAGAGGAAGTTATGAGTCTTTTGGACTGCCTTTTGCTCTTTTACGTGCGCCGCTGGGTTATATCTTGCAAGTCCTTTCATCTACTTAGGAGCTCTGCTCCCTATCCTCTGAATGGACCAAAGAAAGTCTAAGGGTCGACCAGGCTCTGCTGAGCACCGCATTTCGGTAGAGGGTCAGCCCTTTCGTAGCCATTGTAGTCATCGAAGTCTTCAAGGCCCGGAATCCACCACAGGTTTACTCTGTTGTTGGCCCAGATTTCAAGAAGTCTATAGAATTTTCAGATGAGACTGCCGTTACTTCAACACTTAACCTTCGTCGGAACGGGCTCAATGACAATCAGGCAGGCATTGAGACAGATCCGAAATGGTTGAACTTTGTAATAAGTAGATTGCAATGAGAAAACTTATAAGCCAGTACAAAGCGATGTAAGCTCTTCAGATGTCAGCATGACGCTAACTCAGATCATAGCAAACCAATCGGGGAGATATTTCGTGGCCTATATGATAAATGGATTTGAATCTCCTCCAAGCAAACCTAAGCCGAATTCTGTAGAATTTCAATCAACCAGGTAGCTGAGAATGACATCGACTATTTGTTAGCACGAAGTGCAGTAAATTGGATACGAAAAAATGGTACGAAATGTGAATTAAAAGGAAATTACAAAATACTTAAAAAGTGAATAAATGCCTAAACCAAACAAGAAATTGTTGCTAAGCCATTAACTCCATTATGCAACGAATTTAGCATTTGCGTAGCGTTTTTTTTTTTTTTGTTAGCTTAGCTCAAGCTCTATTTTCGCAAGAAAATGCAGAAGAGAACGCAAATTTGATTTTTTTAGTTTTGCTAGTTTTTACCATTTTCACTTTATACAATTTTGAAAAAGAAAACACTCGAAGCACAACAAAATAAGGACCAATGCAAAATCCATTGGGGTGTCAAGCAAAATAGAAAAGGTAGCCAACCAAATATCAACAACAACCACAACAAAGTCACATGCAAATCGATGTATGAACTCATATCCGTACGTATGTAGGTATGTATGTATGTATGTATGTATGTATGTATGGAATCTCCATATGGCTATGTGTATAAATACGAATAGATTGCTGGCACACACTTGGTCATTTGGCTGGAAAATACTTGAGGCTGCAAGCCCGAATTACAGCTATTCAGCAAAAACAGAGATATGGACTCGAGTGTGGTAAGTATGTCTGTCTGCCCGTGCGCCAGTTTTGAACGACACACACAAACACATCCTGTGTTTTTTTTATTTTATTGACTTACTCTTGGCTCAACGCCATCACTCGAATTTTAAATTCGGCTCTGGGATTTGCGAAAAAAATATCCAAAATCCAAAAAAAAAAAAAATTAAGTATAAAAATGAGCAAATTTTGCACACAACGAAGAAAAAAATATTCAGTTGAGAAAATAAATTCGTATGCAAACTGAGAATATCGCAAACGCAGTAATCCNCTTGGTCATTTGGCTGGAAAATACTTGAGGCTGCAAGCCCGAATTACAGCATTTCAGCAAAACAGAGATATGGACTCGTGTGTGGTAAGTATGTCTGTCTGCCCGTGCGCCAGTTTTGAACGACACACACAAACACATCCTGTGTTTGTTTATTTTATTGACTTACTCTTGGCTCAACGCCATCACTCGAATTTTAAATTCGGCGCTGGGATTTGCGAAAAAAAAATATCCAAAATCCCAAAAAAAAAAAATTAAGTATAAAAATGAGGAAATTTTGCACACAACGAAGAAAATATTCACTTGAGAAAATAAATTCGTATGCAAACTGAGAATATCGCAAATGCAGTAATCTCCCAGCGCTCTCCAACCACTGCTTTCTCCCACCCGATACGCCTTATTCTCAACCGCTTGGCCTTGCAAAAACAATGTTTCGGTCAATAGTTAAATGTTGGCTGCATAACAAAATCGAGTAGTTTGTTGTTGCTGTTTACGTTGGGCCAAGCTGGTCGGTCAACAAGAGCAATCAAAATAACAACAACAACAACCACCATAAAAGCAACAAAATTTAAAATATTCCACTACAAACAGAGCAAAAATAATAGCCAAATACGGCAATAACAACAACAGCGACAACNAACAATGTTTCGGTCAATAGTTAAATGTTGGCTGCATAACAAAATCGAGTGGTTTGTTGTTGCTGTTTACGTTGGGCCAAGCTGGTCGGTCAACAAGAGCAATCAAAATAACAACAACAACAACAACCACCACAAAAGCAACAAAATTTAAAATATTCCACTACAAACAGAGCAAAAATAATAGCCAAATACAGCAATAACAACAACATCGACAACAACGACAAAAACGACAACCGCAACCACAACAAGGACAGCAGTTAAAAGGGCATATTTTCATTGCACTTAACCCAAATTTTGCACTTTTGTTGGCCCACAACTACTTATTGGGACAGCGCGCAGTGGGTGGTTTTGCTAACTGTGGACTGTGGAACGGTTGAGGGAAAAGGAAGGCAAATGAGCGTGACTTTTAAACGTTTAAATACAGTTAGAAAATATTTGACGTTTAAGCAGAACGGAAATGACATGAAAATTTGTTTGGGTGCATGCATTTCTTTGTGGAGAATGAATTAAAGCGCAGCTGAGTAAATAAAGAAATCAGCAAAGGAGTAAGCAAATGACAAAGAATGGAAGTCACAGTAGGATTCAAAAGCTTTTAGTGAGTTGAATGCAGATGCGACTTTAACTCGACGTGGATGGATGCCACGTGAGTGGAGTTGCGTAAAGTAACTTTAGATGGGTTTGATGACTAGATATCCATAACAGGCACAAAGGTGTTAGAGGACGATATTTTTTGTCGATTTGTCTATCGGTAATTTTATCGATTTTGTCATCAATATTTTTTCGAATTTGTTATTGATAATGTTATCGATATTGATATCGACTTTGTTATCGATATTTTTATCGATTTTGTTATCGATGTTTTTATTGATTTTTTATCGATTTTGTTATCGATATTTTTTCGAATTTGTTATCGATATTGTTATCAACTTTGTTATCGATATTTTTATCGATTTTCTTATGAATTTTGTTATCGATGGTTTTACTGATTTTGTTATCGATATTTTAATCCATTTTTGTCGATATTTTTATCGGTATTGTTATCGATATTTTAACCGATATTTTTATCGACTTTGTTATTGATATTTTTATCGATTTTGTTGCCGATTTTGCAACCAATAATTGCTTTCCAGCTCGCAGTGTTGAATGCGCTCTTAAGTCTAAAGTCACCACCAAACAGTACCCTTTATCACTCCTTAGCCAACGCGTTCCTTCTATTGGGTTATGTGCAATTGATTTCACGGTTTCGATCACATTTGTTGTCGCGCGTTTCTTCCTAAAGCCATGGTGGTTATTCGACAGCTCTTTGACAGTGAACGGTTCGAGCCGGGTTTAGATGATATGTTCGAACATCTTGCCGGTAGAGTCTAGCACATACAATGGGCGAAACCAGCATAAGAAGATGTTTTTGGTAACAGCTTTCAAAATTTTAGGAAAACTCCATTTGCAGGTATGTAATGATAATACCTACAAATATTTGTGGCTTATGTGCGTCAGCTTTCGTAAGGGCAATGTTTGGCGATTTCTTAGCTTAGAGTTTGAGTCTCGAGTTGAGTACTTCTTCTATTGTTACCATCGGGATATTGCTATTCAGAATCTCGATCCGAATTTCAGATGAATTTGGGCTACTGAGAGAAGAGTTCCTTCACAATTTGCCACAGAAGTTTCGGGCATGTTGGATGGGTTGTTTTCTTCAGTTTATTAGGTATCAGTTCGTAGTCGAACACAGACAGCGCAGCAGTCCTTGGGGTGCTGTCCATATCATCATATAGCTCTTTAAACACTATTTGTTTTCTGCACCGGATAGCACCTCTAAGTTTCCTTCTCTGTCATTTTATGTCTGCCGTAGCTGCATAGCTTTTTATGCTTGTCTCGAGCGTTGGAATATGCATCTAGCCGTGTTGCACTGTATGTGCAGCACCGCAATCTGATCATTCCACCGGCTTTTGTGCTTTGTGTCGACCTTGCCGCACCAAGGAGGTATCGCATGCCGTAGTTATGGCTTTCATTAGCTTTGACGCTGCAGTCTCCATCGAAAGCGATACTTCTGCATTGTTAAGTGTTATTTCGAAGAGCTTTACCTCACAAATTTTGTAACTATGTAACTATCAATATGTACAAATCTGTATAAATGAATCAATCGTGTGATTTGGTCTTGGTTCAAAGTAAGCATTTGAAAACACACTTACATGTTGTGGCAGTAGCTGAGCGCGTAGATATGCTGCTACCCACATATTTTGTTAGACTTCAGTATGGTCCCGGTTCGTGTACTATTAGACGGAAAGTATAATTTTGCTTTTTTTCGGTTTTTTGGTAATTACGAAAAATCATCTGTGAAGTGCGGAGCAAAATCGTATTCAAACGAAAAAATCTGCAAAAATAAATCTTTTGACGTAGAATACGTCTTAAGTTTCGATATGGAAGCCATGCTCAAATGTTGTAGTTGTAATTTTTAGAGCTTCAGTTCCACAGAAAAATGTGTCGTTCAAAGATTAAATTCCAAGCCAATTTTGAGCTTTTAAAGTGCTCTACCAACTTATGATTTGCAGATATAACTTTTATTTCCGGATAAAAATTCTCTAAAAAAAAAATTTTTGAAAAAATTAGCTAAGTTTTTCCTTTACGAAAATGCTCGAAAAGCGCTCAAATGATTTTATTTTTGTTTTCATTAATCAAAAATTGAGGTTTTTTCCTTTCGTTTGGTGAGAGAAGTAGCCAAAGAATTTTCTTTCCGTGGAAATTGGATATATGCTTACTTTTTATTAATCTAACAAGGGCACAATTGCGAAATTTGTGAGAAAACCGAAGTAGGAACCACTTGCTACTGAACAGTGGCACATGCCTCACATTTATCGTGAATATTGGCATAAGTCAAAAACGTTTGACCTGTACAGTGCAGTTGTTTTCGTTTAACTACTTAATAGTAGTTACTTTTTCGCCTGTTTTTTTAGTCTTACTAGATCCTTTGAAATCAGTCATAATTTTAAAGCTTACGTACATTTTTCGCTTGTACGCTTCAGAACACAGTTCTCTCACTCAAAGCTGAACAAAGAACTAGTCCCTTAAAATTTTGCAGTACATACATATGTATATCCTTTAAAAGCCGCTACATACGCACATGTGATTGCTTATTGCACTTTTTTTTTTACGTGTCTGCTATAAAAAGTATTATACAGTAATACATAAATATGTATAAGTCATGCACCACTGCATTAGAAAGGAAATGTGTAGGTATGTACATAGGTATCTATGCAAAGATTTTAAAAACAAAAGCAACTGTGAATATTAAAAAATTGAATGCGAAACATTAATTTCGGTATAACTTCAACTAAACAAAAGGTAATCTTTCTTTATCGTTCCTCCTTTTACGACAGCGAAGAGTTGAAGACGTAAGGAGGAAATGTTAATAAAATAAATCAAATGTGGTACAGTAAAAAGGAAAACGAAATAAACAAGAAACATAGCTAGGAAGACGAACGTAAAAACCACAGTCACTTTCAGTTGAAGTGTGGCACGCGGCATGTGGCAAGCCACAAATGGTCGGTCAGCTAAGCGAAGTAGAACGAGGTGAATGGTTTCGCAATAAATAAATTTGCTAATGGTAGCGCAGAATAGCAGGTGGAATAATAGAAACGAGGCGAAGAGGTGAGGAATTAAATCAAAAAATGAAGATGAAAATGTTAATAAATTTTTTCATTTACAACCGACTAGACAGTAAAGGAAAAAACTTTAACCAATTGGTAGTTGATTTTACATTTTTTGCTGTTATCAGAGCACATCAAAATTATTCAAAAGCTAAAAATATTATGTTATGATTGGCAGACATGCTGTTTTGGTTCACATATAGTATATGTATGTATGGGGTTCACACTCCATATTTTTATATATTAAATTTGAGCTTGATTAATATATTTTTTAAAATTTTACAGCACAAAAACAAAATCAAATCGATTTAATAGTTTTCCAAATATTTCTAGAACAGGGAAAGAAAAAAATTTGAAAAAAATCACAGATACACTCATCGAAATTCTGTATAAAAATAAATATTTTAACAAACTTTTGTTCTTGAAAAATTTTACACATACACATTTTGTGATAAAAAAAAAATAGTTTTTGAAAGTATGCCATCTCAAAAATTTCTTTTTTTACACCGAAGTTAAGTAAATTGAGTACACTAGAAACTTAAAAATTGTTTAAATATTTTTCAGAATTTTTTCGAGTATGCAGTTTTGTAGCCTATTAAATTTTAATATAATAAAGTGCAAGCTTTAAGCTATTGCAAAACTGCCGTTATTTTTTTTTATTTAATTTTCTTTGAAAACGGTTTTGCGCATTTACTTCCATAAGAAAAAGTGCAAAAAGCCATCAGCATTAAAAATATTAAAAATCAACGCAATAGCTTAAAACTTGCACTTTATTATACTAAAATTTAATTGGCTACAAAACTGCTTACTTAAAACAAATCAAAAAATTTTTCAATTTGTAATGTATTTATTTTATTCAACTTCGGTGTAAAAAAAATCATAACTCATATTTCCAAAAAAAAAAATATATAAAAAAATTTGTATATGAAAAATTATTCAATTTACCCAATTTTTTTTATTGAATATTTAACAAAATATAACAACTTTGCCTAAGCAGACTAAATTAAACTCATTTCGCAATGAAGTACAAAGTCACGCTGCGTCCTAATACCATCAAACAATTATCATTTAACGGTGGCAAATATTTAATTAGCTTCATTATGAGTGGCGCAATAGAAAATATTTTCATAGCTACGGTGACCATGCGCACTTTATTTCAAAGGACATTCCTTTTTCACAAGCTGCTGTACTTTGACTTTATTTATATAAATCTACAAATTTTGTTTTTTATTTCAAAACTTGATTTTTGAAAGTAATTTTTTGATGTGATTTTCAGTGGGTTGCAGTGTGCATATGTATGTAGTACAGCATGGTAGATACAAACTTTGCAGAAACAGCATAGCATAAAAAAAGTTTAAAGCTAAAGCGGGCCTCGCACGATTTGTACATTTGTATAGATTTGTTCATTTTGGCATTTACAGAGTGGTGTTGTCTGGAAATTTTTTTATTGAGCTGAACTCAAATATCTAAACAACACCACTCTGTGACTGACAAAATGTACAAATTGTGTGATCCATTCTTAATACTTGCCCTTTACCCTGTCGAGGCGAGTGCATTCACCCTGCTTCTATCAGAAGGCCCATTACGATAGAGCATGCGTGACCTTGTGTGTGCCTAATCTACTCTCCTGTGTAGAGGATCCACCTATTTTTCTATTTACAGCACAGAAGGCTGCAAATACTCAAGCATTCTTAACCCGCTGGGAAATCAAAAGTTGCAAGAACAAAAAGTAGGTTAAGTAAAAAATTATCAATATAATTCATTTGATCCTAAAAAATCGAAAGCTTATATCATCTAGGTTTGAATACCGTGTTTCGGATGAAAATGGCGAACAAAAAGTATAAAGTTTAAATATTAAAAAAGTCATAGTATAATACGAAAAATCTTGTCTCCAAAATGTATTATGTAAGTACTTTTTTTATAAATCGCATAGGTTCTAAGAAATTAATTCATAAATATTCATTCAGTTGCAATTAACCGAAGTTTTCAATCAAAACTTTTCCTACACCACCAGATTTTAGTATCCGAATAAGTGTTCACTCAATTTCACAGTTCGTACTAAGTCACCGTGCTTGAAAAATTCTATGAAATCAGCTGATCACTTATTTGCATGGAGAGATTTGTTATAATTTTTAAAACACTTCCAGGGTCGTTTTATGTTTTATTATGAAGTTGAGTTGAACAAACAGTTGCATTTAAGCGGATGTAAACTATTGTATTCGAATCCCGGATTCTTATTTAGCCGAAGCCTCAAATAACCGATGGAGTTTGTATGAAAAAGTTAAAATAAAATGGGACCAAAGTTTGCGTACCAATCAAGCAGAATTTTCTGTTAACCGGATTGCAACTAACCGGCTTCGACAGTATCATCGGCGATACACAAACTACGAAAACAAAAAAAAATACAAAATTTCGAAAAATAGAAACTCTCCATGATGCAATAATGCAAGGTGGTATCAGTTGTGACAGCTCGATTTGACACTGCCTTAGCTCAGTAGAATAAGAAGAAAAACGGGAAGAAATTAATCCCCATTGGGGGGAAAAATATAAAAGTTCATATTTCCTTCTAAACAAAATTTGCTTTTTTATTCATTAAGTTATTCTCCGTCTCTTTGCTTTCTTTACGGAAATGTAAATCTTGAATCTTTGTTGGTAAAATTGGTAGAAAATATAATACAGCTAAAAAGTGGGTAGATCCACCAATAAACTGAATAACGTGATAAAGTCCGTTCACTTATTATGACACGCATATTCGTAGTAAACAGCGTTTATTTGCTTTTACTCAGGCATTTTTCTCTTTAAAATGCACATAAGCGGCCGAACAAATGCACGAAATTTTTGGGAATTAACTCGGAGCCGGGGAATTTTCGATGACAACACTGCCAAGAACAACTAACCAAAAGCAACATAAAAAAATATAGAACTTATAAAAAAATTAAAAAAACGTAATAAATGAAAATTATACTGGCCGTGGGACTCGAACCCATGACCCTGCGGCTCGTTAATGCGCATTACTGCCGTCTGTCAGAGCAAAATTATTATGCGCATTCGTGTGCTAGTTTATCTGCATAAGCATGCCCGTCTGTCTCGCATTTAACACTATACCATTCCCTCCTGACTGGGATATTGTCGAAAACTTATTATCAAAGCAGAACGGAGGGGTAGTATATCTTGGTAGATATAGTTTCTAGAATTTTAACGTCAAAATTTAGTTACTCTGTAGGGAAGATTTTTGCCTAGTATCATTTCAGCAAAACTGCAATTTATCGCAATAAGGACTGGTGGAGCTTTAAAAGCTTTTCTGGTGGTGGAAGGCAAGGCACCCTTTCCATTTTGCTTTTGGGCGTATTTTTGTTCACCGGACGTCACTTACAGTATAAATCCGAGGAAACTAATGAGCTTTACGTTAGCTATTTACAGCAGATGTGCTTTATTTGGCTGTAAGGCCCCTCTTTTGCCATTAAACTTTTCATTAATATTATGACTCTTTTAAAGCTACCTTAACAAAATATGAATATGTATGCATTCAGAATAATAATTTGCACTATATTTTTACTTCAAAGATGTGGTCACCGTATTTATAGTAAAAGTGAAAGAGTTAGGGGATGTGGCGGCAACGAAATTTTATGGTAATCGAAGCCAAAAAACTGGTGTTGAAATTTCAAAAGGAAACTTACAACTGAGAGCATACAATTTGTTATTTTGTTAGATATTTTGTACATACATACATAAGTATATATATAACTAAATAAAGATTTGTATTTATGTCGATATGGATGTGGTCCAAATAGGGTGGTCCAAAAATGCATGTGAAAAAGNGCGGCAACGAAATTTTATGGTAATCGAAGCCAAAAAACTGGTGTTGAAATTTCAAATGGAAACTTACAACTGAGAGCATACAATTTGTTGTTTTGTTAGATATTTTGTACATACATACATATATATAACTAAATAAAGATTTGTATTTATGTCGATATGGATGTGGTCCAAATAGGGTGGTCCAAAAATGCATGTGAAAAATTTAAGTCGGGATTTTAGTGCTCTCACCCCTAGGAATGTCCTATATCGAAAAAAACTTGACCCCTGCCGTTTAACTATTTTGAGATAAAAAATATTTACAGGTGTCTCAAAGCGCTCGATGTTTTCCATGTACATATTTTATATGAAAAAAAAAAAACAATTTTTCGTTGAAATGGTATGGAATTTTTGAAAATCAATATTTTTCGATCGGAAAACTTTGCTTCTCTTCAGCAGATTCTCAATCATAATACCCAATTATTTATTTAACCATTTTTTTTCAAATTAACTATATTTTATAGGTCCGCCAAAACCCTCAGAATGTGCCAGTAAATGCAATGGGGGATAAATAAAGACTCTTTAGTATTAAAATATGATTAAATAAAGAATTGGGTATTATTATTGGCAGTCTCCTGAAGAGAACCAGAGTTTTCCGATCGAAAAATATTTGTTTTAAAGAACTCCATACCATTTCAACGAAAAGTGGTTTTTCCCATATAAAATATATGAAAAACTTTGAGCGCTTTGAGCGACCTTTAAATATTTTTTGATTTCAAAATAAAAAATAGGGGTATATTTTTCGGTATAGAACACTCCTAGGGGTGAGAGCATTATAGTTCCGACTTTACTTATTTTGGACCACCCTAATATACAATCATCTATGTATGCCAACATAAATGTTCGTGCACATCCATTAGCGGCACGCAATTTACTCAACGTTGCCAAGCTTCAAAAACGAAAACTGCGAATTGATGTAGATGGCCAACGAAGCGACGAATGATGGGGGGCCAAATAATTGCCGAAACAGTTAAACGGCGAGTGGAAAGCGGCAAGCTGTTCTAATTGATTTACTCGAGTTTAAATTATTGACGCAAGCAACGCTTAGTTGGCGGGCTTCCGCTTCGATGATGGTTGGAGTTGAAGTACATACGTACAACGGTAGCAGCTGTGCCGCCTAATGGGCGAGAAGGCGGCGGGGCTATAAAGCGGGTAGCGGAAACTCACACACAACAGCTGTTGGTTGAACGTAACGAAGCGAGTGTATTTCCGTTTGAAAGGAATTTGTTTATACTCGTACAAGGAGGCCAATGAGTGTAAAACTCGCCGAAAACGGGAGCTGTATACTACTGGCAATTAAATTTAAATTAAAGCAACATTTTTGGCTGTATCCCGACGAAGCACGGTAAATGGTCGTAGCAGCATGATAAACTGTCAAAAATGGCAGCCCGCTGCGACGCCCACCAGCTGGTTTTAGCTTAGTAAGTACACCGGGAATAGCGGAAGCTTAACAAAAACAAAAAACATGTATAACGGAATTCACTTGGGCGAGTGGGTGGTGTGTGACTATCTAGCCATTTAAAAGTGTAAACTCCAAACAAAAGTTTTCAAATAATTTTTTTTTATGTGAACTCCTTGCTTACGACGCAGCTTGGCATGCGGTGATGAAACGTATTTGGTTAAAAGCGCGCGTTGCTTGCTTAAAGCAGTAAATAATTGGCGCTGGATATAAGGAATCGCTGTAGTCAGTGGGCAACTGCTGTGTAGTTGCGTGCGCGTTA
>NW_016160687.1:0-2096 GCF_001687245.7 Rhagoletis zephyria | reverse complement strand
TTTTTTTTTTGGAGAAAAAAGGTATATTTTCTTTTAAATGTGTTTTTTCTGAAATTTTTATATGCGAAGTATAAAAATATGCATATCACAAGAAAGAGGGTTAAATCAACTTTACAACGATACGAATCTTTTAAAAAGCAGTTCAGAATTTTCTGAAATATTAAGTTTTTAATTTTTCGAAGATCTGCCCTTTGACCTGTGAAGTAAGTTTTCACAAAAAAAGTTGTACACCATATAAATAAAAAAGAAAGGCGGACCACGTCTGTATTTTTACTTTTTTTGCATTTTACATGCAATAATTGAAAATAATTTTTTACCAAAGGTCCAATTTCGAAGGCCCATTTCTCGATTTCGGAGGCTAACTTCGAAAAACGGAGAACTTACTTTTTTTACTCATGACACAGTCTCTTAAAAAAGTTGGTTCGGTCCAATAAAAACAAAAAATTCATGAAAGCGTTTATTTGTTTGGCAAAAATTTGTTTATTTATATACGAGGGATCATATCTAAAATAAATTTATGATCAAATATCAATATGAAATAAAAATAGTAAATAAATTTATAAATTAGGAACAAATGGGTCCGTATATACGAAATTCATCATTAACAAAACTTAAGTTTTCTCATTCTTAAATAAATTTATTCAGATTTGAATTTTTGGACGCCATATTTGGATTTTGCATTTCAAATTTTTAAGAACTAGCATGAAATTTGTAATGAGCGAACTTAAAAATCTCTAAATACCACATTTATGAAAAGTCAGTAATTTTTTAAATTCTTGGACGTCATATTGGATTCGTTATTGAATCTTTGAAACTTGACTTCAGCTTTGTTAAGACACATCTTACAAATGATATAATGCTAACTATAGAATACATTGCATTAATCTTTAATATTTTAATAAACTTTGTGTTATTTGGGACATCTGCTAAAGTTGGTCTATTTAAATAAAAATGGCCGCCACTCTTTTTGGCGCGAGTATGCGCGGCTTTTCTTTTAGTAAGTTCTGAAAGGGCCGCTTGAACTACTTTTTGGTAAAGGAATGAAAACCCTACTCGGCCCTACTAATTAGTATACCTTTTTGAAAAAAAAAATATTTCTCAAAAAATAGTCCGTATATAAGATATTCATAATTTGGCTACAAATTTGTATTATGTAATAATTCATGTGAAACCATAATTTTTCATGTCTAAAAAATAACACTAAACCAGCAATTACTATTAAAATTTGAAGTTTTCATAAAAAAAAAATGTTAAGAAAGCTATCAACTCATAATTGTTAGAACAAGCCACGATCGAATTCGTTGAATTAAATGGATTCAACGGCTAGCTCAGCACAAATTATTAAAAATACTAACCAACTTTGAGTTCGCTGAATATTTCTGAATAAGATTGGCTCTTTTGCGGTTAATTTATCAAAGTTTTAAAATATGCCTTTTTCGTGTAAAACATTGCCTATCCGACCACTGTGCGCCAACTTATAACATTCTCTCAACAAGACAGAAGACTTTTGATTTTTGTAAAATGGTCGTGCATACATACACACATAAATTTATATTTGATAACCGCCTACGGATTTCCACCAAACTTGCCGCAATTATTTCAATATCTCATAGCATATTATCGAAATGAAAAAAGGATATTTAATAAGTGCGCCGGCTATATATAAAGTTCGGTTTCGCCCGAACTTATGCTTCTTTACTTGTTTTCAAATGACTTTGAAATTTCTTGGATATGAGTAATTAAAACATTATTTAAAAAAAATTCACTGGAATGTAGAATATCAATTTGGGCATCAGATAAAATAAAAACTCTGCACATACTACGTGAAATCGAACCAATAGGTTTCAAAAGAAGTACCACCCCATTCGTAGATTGTTAACTTCAAAACATTTATTTACAATTTTATTTTTTCTCATTAATTTACATTTGGAGGTTTTTTGTCACAACACTTTTTTTATGCAATTAAAAGAAAATTAATCGCAACTAACGATTCGAGTTTTTATCTTGCGCCATTGGTAAATGGGTATTTTAAATATGTAAATTACTTTGATTAACACAACACGACCATATCTACATATGTATTTATACATATGTAC
>NW_016160686.1:50177-60741 GCF_001687245.7 Rhagoletis zephyria | reverse complement strand
AATTTCGAAAAAATCGATTCAGCCGTTCTCGAGCTTTGCGATATACATAGAATCTATATCATAGATGGATAAGAGTTGCTGCTTTTAATATTGCGCGCACTTAGTACGTACAAAAAAACGTAGCAGTAGGGTTTTTATGTGTAATTATATCCATACATAAATATGCATACATAAATATGCGTACATAAATATGCATATACAAATGTAAGTGCTAACAGCAATGTTAGCTGTTCCTTGTGGCAAAATAAACGACTCTACATACTTAATTGCCTACATTATTTCTCAATGAACAGTACATTTTGAGCCCTAACCGCCAAAATAACGTAAGCGACACTTTTTTCAAAATTTTCATTTTGATGCAGAAATATTCGTAGAGCATCTAGATGCATTTCTGCATATATATTTGTTTTTTATTTTTTTTGTTTTTTTTTTAAGCTGCGCTAATATGTGGGCAAGTATGTTAGATTCTAGATTTTTAAAGTCCTGCAGTTTAATTTTTAAGAAGTATTTAAACGTTTTTTTTCTTTTTGCCTAAGTCAATGAGAAGTCTATCCAGAACCTATACCCAAAATTTAAAAAAAATCGGTACAGCCGATCTCGAGCTTTGCGAATAGATAAAAACGGCTTTCAAAATATCGAGCCCTAACCGCCAAAATAACGTAAGCGACATTTTTTTCAAAATTTTCTTTTTGATGCAGAAATATTCCTAGAGCATCNATTGTGAAAAGTAAGAAGAAAATAATCTAATTATAGTTGACATGTTTCAGATAAGAGATTAATCCAACAAAAAGGGCATATGGGCATATCCCTGAGCCGTTACGTAACAGTTGCGATAATATGATGGAGTACAATTTATTTAAAAAGAGGTCTGACTTTTTTTGTCGAGTGTTGTTAGTTCCCTCGAAAATATCTTTCGGTTTAATAACAAAAGTAATTTAAGCCTCGAGGAAATTTGAATGAAGTCTTTAAACGGTTGCACCAGACAATTTTTATTGCCGGCAATAAGAAAACGTGTCGCCGTCGGCAACAAATTTGTTGCCGGTAACATCGCCATCGCAGCAATTTCTTAGTACCATTCGCTCTAGAACGTCTGCCGAAGACAACTCATCTGAGGCGATATTTAGAATAATTTTATTATTAATATTTTTTTTTGTATAAAAATATTGAAATTAAAAATGGAATTAATTCGTTCCGCCGCTATGCGGCTTCCTATTTTTTCAATCCTATCTGGTATACATTTTATGCTTTTGGACAATACTGTTGATGCGAAATGCATAACTTTAGGAATTTTTGATAACCTGTTTTTTCCAAAATTTACATGAAAGAAATGACGTTGAGAATTTTTCACCACGGAAATAAATCGAAGAGGCGCCACTTTGTTGCCTTTGACGATTGTTGCCTATTTCTCATGCTTTTCATGGTGGGGTGGTACGGTTTCACATTTAAAAAAAATAAGTATTTTTTTATTTTTATTTTTGACGAAGCAACTGAGAGGATTTTAAGTATAAAGTTTGCTTTCTGGCGTAAAGTGAGAAACAGACTTCTAATTAAAATTTTTGAAAGTGAACTCCAAATTAAAAGTAATTTTAAAATAAATTGTAAATAATTTCTTTGAATCACTGAAATTGGAAATGATCTCACTATTGCTATTCAAGAAATAATTTTTAAGCAAAAAACAAAACTGACTTCAATTCGTATATTAAAAGTTTAGGAGTAGCGCTGATTTTATCATGATCAAATGATCCGCGCTAAACCAAATTAGTATGAGACCAGCCTAGATGTGCCACCTTTCCGATGAAAATAATTATCGAAATCGGTTAACGTGGTCCAAAGTTATGCGGTAGCATACATAAACAAATTATCTGACGAATTGATAACCTCCTATATTTTTGAAGTCGTTTAAAAATATCATAAATATTAAATAATTGATTGGCTCCTGTGTACAATGATATTATAAGGATATTTAATACTATATTTTAATGTATGCACTCATGTTAAAATTATTAATATTTTTATTTTTTATGAACTGCATTTATTCACATATATTTCAAAATATTGTTAAAAACAAATACTCTCTCGTTTTAAAGCATTTTCTGTTACTTACATTCAAAATTTTGCTTTGAAAAGTGTACTGAAAAGTACTGATTTTTATAGCATGAAAAAGCCTAAGTTACTGATTTCGCGCAAAAAACCTGGCAACGCTAGCTACAAAATTCACACGAAACAGTTAAAATTTATTTTTTTTTTTAGTTTCTTCGGATCTTCGGATATTCCATCAACGTAATTCTGCATAGGAAACCAATTATCTTTCTCATTTTAGAAATACATGTAGGACATATTCTGCAGTTCTTTGTAAATTACGACGGAGAACACTATTGTGGGATAGTTTAAACCTCTAACACCTCCTTAGATATTCTTTTTTGCCCCTTTTGCGGAAAAAAGCAAAATAATTCCCATTAAAAGAGGTATATCGGGTTAAATTGTTAAAATATGTGTTATTAACTTCTACTAGAAGTCTCTGAATACTTCTTGTTCTTCTTATTTAGCACTACAACCGTTTGCTGGTTTGGGCGAGACCAAAAAAACTTTGCTGGATTTGCGCTAGTTGTTCATGCCAAGATGCCTACAGGTCATTCTGCACATGGTTCTTCCATTATGTTTTCGTGCTTTTGAAGCTAGATTTAGCTCTTTATTTTTCTATTTAGCTCCGAAAATTGGGCTTTAGCTCCTAGCTCTAGTGATGTGCTGAGTCGATACTTTGAAGTATTGATCGATACTCGGTACCGATTTAAAAAGTATCCAATACTTTCGATACTCGCTACCGAAACGTTTGGGCTTCCTATAACAACGCATGTAAACCAAAAATAAAAGCGGTTTAGGGGAGCCTAGCCTATCTAGGGACACGAATTTCGATACGATACGATACCATATCGATACTTTTGGCATTCGATACCGATATTTTCTACTCGATAGTTTTAAAACGATATTTTTTGGAATCGAGTACCTGAACCCTAGTATCGTATCGAATGTAATAAACTCACTGTTCAATATTATTGCATAGTCTTTTACTTTTCTACTAACTTTTTGCAGCCCTGTAATGTTGTACTGAACATTGAATTGTTTTACCTTTTGCAACCCTGTAATGACAACTGAGAATTGTATTTTTTGTAAAAAACTCGATTGAATTCGGAATTTTTAAAGAAAAGACACGCGGTTTTTTCACTTAACCTTAATTTTATAACAAGGTTCGTATTACTATTAATGTCTTCGCAACACTCACATTACAAGGATAATGTTCTTAACAATTAATAATAAATTGGGCTTTAAGAGCAGAAATGTGTAATATAGTTAGGATTGCATGTTGTGGAATTTGCACCCGCGACTTCGGTGTTTTAAGACAACACCTCAATCTCTACGTGTTGTTACACAATATGTTAGTGTTTGACTGACATTCTCCTCCGATTTGTAAAGTGCGCCTTAAGTTCTGAACACATTAAAAACGACGAGCTACGGGCCACAGCTTCCAACTTGTTATCTTCATTGTCTAAACGCTTTGTCGATAGCGACATGATTTTTTTGAATGCGTCGGCGACATCATGAATTTGTACGAGTTTGACACAAAAGAAGAGGAAGAACCTAATCTGTCGCTGGAAAAATAGAAATAGATCTAATCTGGCCACAACCACAGTCGTCGCGTAGCGCGGTCGGTGCCAAAATAATTATCTACATAAGAGTAAGTGTTAAAATAATTTGACAGCTATGGTCCATAGGTCGTCGTTTTCATTGTGTTCGGGCTATTAATGTTGTGGCAAAAAAGGGGTCCCTACAGTTTTAAGGCGACTTTGAACGGCGATTTTGTTTTACTGGGAAGCTGTTTTTCATTTTCAAGTTTTGAGCACTTCTAATCATTACACTACAGCGGCCTATATACGAGACCCATGATTCAATAATACAAGGTTCTATAAACTGACAGTTGTCTCTCTCACACCGCTCCCTTAGCAGTGGCGCCGTGTTGCTTCTTTGCAAATTTACATGGAAACAGTGGAGCTTCGGGGTGAAATAAAAGTATAAGCTTTTGTGCAATATGTTTATTTGTATATGCATATGATGCATATTTAACTGACGAAAACATAAGCATTGGATGTTTACATCAATCTCATAGTAGTCTTATTTTAATTTTGAGTCATTTTGCAATTTTTATACGGCTAAGGGCCGTTTACTCAATATGTGGTTAACACTAATCTCCGTTTAAACATCATTATCGACGTGTTCGGCTCCATGCTTATAACATGGAGTCGGTAACGTCGATAACGATGTTTTACCGGAGATTAGTGTTAACCAGACATTGAGTAACTGGCCCTAAATAGCATATAAATTACGTAATTCACTTAGATATATCAATTTCGTTTAAAATGCCAGATTTCCTGCAAATACATTAGAATTTACGAAAGGAATTTCACTACTAATTGCCAACTTTGAGTACTTTTCTACTACCATTTTCGCAACAAGGGATTGCATTCTTGCCCTTTCTCTGTCCTTCGTAAATGCAACCTTTTGTAAGGGAGTGTCAAACCGCAGCTGTCAATAATTATCTAACCTTGTATTATTGAATCATGTGCGAGACCTATATTCATATACATTTTTGGGATTTTGGTATCGATATTTGAAATATCGAGTCTTTTTATTCCGATATTAATGGGTTCCCGATATTTTTAAAGCGATACTTTAAATGAGTACCATATCGATACTTTCTGTTCGATATCGTGTCCCTAAGCCTATCTAAAGCAAGTATGGGGGCTAATTGAGGTTTTAATTTCCATTTTCCATCGCCACAATGCAGAGAAACTCTTCCTTATTTGAAAAATTTTTTTCTAGATGAATCGGACGATGTTATCTTTGTAGGCCTGAAGGCTCCGCCAGATAGAAATTTTTTTCTGCGTCACAGGGATGCTTTTGGCTGACATACAGGTCAACTCTGTGATTTTAAATAGAAGATGCCACATTGGCAACGCATGCGTTGACGCAACTGATAAAATTTGCCGAACTCTCAACTTTTGACGCACGCGTATGCGGCAAAACAATATTAGCAACAAAAATATATAGAACGAATTCAAACCAACTGATTTTTGGCCAATCAAATTGACGCGTTTTGTTTGCGGCAACGTTTTCATTGTGCCGCCTCGGCATTTTCTGTGCGCTTTGTCAGTCAAAAGCATCCCTGTGACGCAGAAAAGAATTTCTATCTGGCGGGGCCTTGAAAGAGTTCCTTCATACGTCAAAGTATGTTTCCTCAATTTTAGATCTACGAAGGTGGAAACTGATAAAATGGTAGTTTACTGTTGCGACAATATTAAGAAGGCGATGAGAGTGTTTTGATATGTGGTTTCCACATTGCTTAGTACAAATTGTTCAACTTTTGGGAAAGCATCGTCTTACTCGTACTAATTGTGAATCATATTCATAGTCGAAATAAAGTCGATGCAACTTTTTTGACAAATATTCTGTTGAAAATTATGTCAAAAAGCTGCAATTATGTAGCTGCAGTATTGGGTACCGAAATCTTTCTGAAGTATTGGGTACCGAAAATTCAGCACATCACTACCTAGCTATTTTTTAGCTCTTTTAAAAATTATCTGCACTTTTTTAGCTCCAGAAAGTTTTACTTCTAGTTTCTTGCAAGTTTTTGCGTACGAAAACGGCATCCAGTAAAATTAGTACTGGATTTACTGGATAGTGCGTACGCGAACAGGGCTATACACAAACATACATACATACATACATTCAGAGAAAGACAAGGAGTTTTAGTTCGGATTGAAGTTCCACTCTATCACATTGAGTGCCAAGGGGTTTTGACGAAAACCTTCCCCGGGTGCCAAGAACATTTTTTGCTATAAACTGGTGTAAAAGTAGAAAATATTCAGTTCTGCTCCAATCCTGGATGATTTTGTGGTTTATTTTGGATTTTATAGCGGTTTTTTTATGTCGCACGTTTCCGTACGACATGGCACTGCACGACGGAATTGTAATCGTAAAAATCACTGTCGTACGAAAATGTGCGACGCGATTTTGTTTACTATTTCTTAATTTTTTTTTACGCATTTTCATTTACATTTATTTAAATTTTTTATTATATCTGTTTTTATTTCAATTTTTTGTTTTTTTTTTATTTTCTTTTATTTTTTCCGAAACAAACATTTGGACTGAATTTAGTTCTCGTCAGAAAACTTTTACATTCACTGGGCGATCAGGCTTGCAACAGCCTATTCCAACAGATATTTCCTGTATCGATGCATTTCTCCTATTTCTTGACAACGACGTTATTGAAGTAATTGTATCAGAAACAGATAAATATGCTGAGGAATATGTAAATAAAGGTGCTCTTACCAGATTTTCTCGAAAAAAAAATTGGATACCAACAACAGATTTTGAAATGAAGAAGTTCCTTGGCCTTATTTTGTGGATGGGTTTGGTGAAGGTCGGGAGTTTAAAAGACTATTGGTCCAAAGATTCGCTCTACAACTTTTCAATTCCGGGGAAAACAATGTCACGTAATCGCTTTCAACTATTGCTTAGTTTCCTGCACTTCACAGACAATATCTCAATTGTAGGTGATAGGCTTGGTAAAATAAAACCACTATTGGACATGCTACAAATGAGATACCAAAGAATTTACGTACCAGGTGAAAACATAGTAATTGATGAGACCCTTATTCCATGGCGAGGCAGACTATCATTCCGACAATATATACCAAATAAAGCTCATCCTTATGGTATAAAGCTTTTAAGCTCTGCGCTACTGAAGGATTCACCTGGTCGTTGAAAATATACTCCGGAAAGTCATCAAGTGGATTGAGAGAAGTCGGTTTGGCAAAAAGTGTTTGCGAGGATCTGATTATTGATTTGAAAGGTCAAGGTCGAACTTTATATGTAGACAACTTTTACACAAGCTATGAATTGGCTCGTTCTATGCTAGATCAAAAAACACATGTTGTCGGTACACTCCGTGCCAACAAGAAACATTTCCCAAAAGAAGTTATGATTGCACCTATAAAGAAAGGCGAAGTAGGGGCTAGAGAAGATCCCAATGGTATAGTTGTTCTGAAGTGGAAAGATAAACGCGACGTCAGAATGCTATCTACGAAACATGCCCCGATAATGGTATCCACAACAGATGGAGCACGTAATCCTGAAGAGCCTTCAACTAGTCGAGGAGCGAGACGTAAAAGACGAGCAACAGAAAAGCCATTGGCTGTGGTAGAATATAATAAGGGGAAAGCAGGCATTGATCTTTCCGACCAAATGGCTTCTTACTCAAATACCCTTTGCAAAGGGTTAAAATGGTATCGAAAGCTGGGAATTGAGCTTTTACTCGGACTTTCCATGGTTAATGCCTTTACTGTGTATAAAGCAGCGTCGAATAATAAAACCATGAGTATACGAACATTCCGTGAACGCGTTGCTAAGGACCTACTAGGCCTTACATGCCCACAGCCTGTACCGCAATCGCAGCATATCATCACCAAAAGAGTAGATGAAAATAATAAAACCATCCGACGTGCTTGCGTTTTATGCTACGCTGAAGCAAAAAGAAAATTTAGTCGAAAGGAAGCCAGAAAGAACATCAAAAGGACAACTACGTACTGTCCGCAATGCCCCAACACTCCCCAATTGTGCATTGATTGCTTTCCAAAATATACGCATTTAAAAAATTAATGTAAATTGAAATTATCATATCTTAATTTTAATATTTTTCTATCTTTTTTATACTTTTTTCGAATGAATTCCAATAAATTTTCAAAATTTAAAAGAACCTCCGAGTTTTTATCATAAAAACTGCACAAATGAAGATATCTCTAGGAAGCTTGGACCAAAATTTAGGGCAAACATTAGGCTACTAGAAAAACAATAAAAAAACCCCGTAGAGTCAAACAGAAACGCACGACAATATCTAAGGCCAGACAATGCCTGTCGCACGTTTTCGTACGACGTGGCACCCCAGGAAGTTTTTGGTGTCGCACGAAAACGTGTAGCCATGGCACTCAATGTGCTATGGGGGTTAGGCTTTGGATGCGTTCTCCTTGTATATATAAAAATAAAAGGCATACAGAGCAAGTGAAATAAAAGCTTGTAAAGTAGAGGGATTTCAAAACTTTCACACAAAAATGTAACTATTCCCCTCTGCAATGAAAAATTGTTCACGGAGAAAAAGGCTTAACCGACACTGCGTGCACAAAAAAATGTAAACAGAGTACAATTAAGCACTTAAGCCAAAATTGCTTTCGCTATAACTTTGTAACGCTACTTTGTAGGACCTTGAAATTTTGACAATCGGTGCGTATGGTGGTAGGTAATCGATTTCCGCCAAACAGAAAATCGAACAGGTTGTCGCTTACGCCCTTTTGGCAGTTAGGGCTCGATATGATACAAAATATATATATATATGATAAATGTGTGAAAGGAAACGACTTCGGACTATTACGGACTAAATCCTGGAGTACGGGAGCAGGCTAGTTGTCTGTCGCTAAAAGTGATGCCATATGCCGAATAAAGGTAGTATGTTCACTGAAAAAAAAAACTGAATGTGTTGCCACAAAATCATAAAAGTCTTAAGATGGGAAGAGTTACCTCCAGCTTGCTTGTGAATTAAAATGTATCACAATTTATACTAAGATAAAAATAAGAGTATCTTTTAAAAATTCGATGAAAAACGTATCATTTTGATCCATTTCGATCAAAACGGCAAAACTGTTTTCCGTCATCCCTTGTCAAATTTGGTTTGGAGGCAAACCGGTTTTGGCGTTGTGCCATCTTCAGTGTCATTTTTCGTTCGGAAATTCGTTCTACATTACATCACACTCCTAGCCTGTCGGAAACACCAACAACCCAAATCCGCGCGTTCAGAAAAAGATTTTGTTCTAATTAATTTCTGAATTCTTCAACTTAGATCCAAGAGTTTATGGTGGAGTCTGTATTTTCCCGTGGATACAAATTTATGTTTTTCCACTGCATTTCGAAATTCATAGGTTTATCTACAATTAAGTTTTGGCTTTAATTTTCTACCGTAGCCGCCTGAGAGAGAATACACCGTCGAGCTTATCGGAGCTCGAATTACTGCCCGGTATAGTTTGTGTGCTCCCGCGCACGTTGTAGGAACTAATCGACTTACTTGCCATTATCCATTGGCTTACGCGCCATTTGTATACATAAATGATCAGAATGGAAAGAGAAGTCGATTAAGCCATGTCTGTCTGTCCGTCCGTCCGTCTGTCCGAATACACGATAACTTGGCAAAAATTGAGATGTCTCAACGAAATTTGGTATGTAGGTTGCCCTTTATCCAAGGTAGGTTGGTATTGAAAATGGGCGAAATCGGACTGTAACATGTTAAATGCAAAAACTGCGATACTTCAGTAAATGTTAGATGCAAATTGTTGAAAATAAGTATGTGGAGTAGAATTGCGGTAAAAAATTATGTTATTATGAAATCAGTACCCGCTTCACCAATCCTTACCAAACTCAGTTCGAGGCTGGGGTAGGGTCTAGCTAAGAAATCTGTTGAAAATCTTTGAAATCGGGAAATAACCACGTCCACCTGCCATATAACCGTAATTTACAGAAACACGAAAACTGCGATAAATCAGTAACTACAGGAGCTAACTTACTTAAGATCGATGATTACAATAACCACTTATCATAAAATTAGAATATTAAAAATTGTTGGATAATAGGCGTGACGCCGCCCACTTATGACCACAAATGTGTATCTCTCTAACTGATTTATCAATTTCTACCACACTCGGTGCACTTAATAACCTTGGCACGGAAAAGCAATTTGTTGAAAATTATTCAAATCGGACTAAAATTACACCCGCTTTCCGAACAACGGTAAATTTCAGAATTACGAAAACTCCGATATTTCAATAACTGAGGACGCTTATTTACTCCAAGTTAATAGTTACAACAGTCTCCAAACAATAAATAGCTGCTATAGACTTTTAGGAATTGGGCGCAGCACCGCCCACTTTATAACTACAAAGGTGTACCTCGGTAACCATTTAATCGATTTGTATTATATTATATCATTAAGTCTAACTCTGCATATTATCGAAAACTCTGAAATCGATTAAACACCTCTACTTATCATGCAAAGATAGTTCAGAGAAAGTTTAAACGACAATATTTGATACCTTACCCCAGCAAGAACAGTGATGGTCACTTTCCTAGTAACGTGACCGTCACGCGTGCCCATTAAGTTCGGCACGTTTTGCTATCACATTCTTAATAGTGAATCAAAAATGCTCCCAGAAGTTTTGTGTACGTGTGATTTTTCAAACCAAATAGTTTGCCTGCTTGCTCATATGTGAAAAGATTAGCTTGACTACTTACTCATATGCGAAAGATACCTCGCAAGAAAAAACAATAGATGGCACTCCAATCAAAAATTATTACATGTGTGTTAGTAACAGCATAAAATTTGCGTTTGTGTTGGAGTTTCGGTCACGCTGGTTTTGCTGGGACACTTCTTTACTTGTTAATTTTAATACATACATATATTACCAAATAC
>NW_016160686.1:38072-46364 GCF_001687245.7 Rhagoletis zephyria | reverse complement strand
ATGCTTGTTATTCTCACACCTAAAGGAAAGGTTATGTTTCTTCTCTGTGCCACTTGATCACTGTTTTCTGCAATATAAAGCAATTTAAACATGTTTTAACTTAATATTTTATTAAAAATACCTTCCTTGCTAGCGTCCATGTTTGTTTTCTTTTACGTTTGGCATTTCTCCTCTTCTTAATAATCGATAAAAGCAGGTTGGACGCCGAAAAATTATCGGTAAAATCTGAGATTATTTATAATTACAGATTAACAAGGGAGAATTTTGTATATCTAATCTCTTTTTCTAATTACATATTAGGCAGTTAAGTTGAAAATGGGGATAATCTACTTATATGTACTGATAATCCTGATTCCTGTATAGAAAGGTCGAAGGAAATCTTTTAATCAGACATTCAGCCTCATTGCGAGTGTCGTGTCGAGGACAAGTTGTTTTTCTAGAGTCAATCGTATCGAAAATTGCATGCATTCAAAATTTCGTCACTATATTAAAATAAAAACTTGGCGTACTTAGTTTCGACTATTTTGTGTACTATTCAGCACACAGTAGACAATCGCTGGTAGTGAAGCATCGCCTTCCCTCGCGCCAGGGTTACCTGTCAGCATCCAAATGAAAGTTTAAGTCTCCCTGGCAAGGAATCCATTATTTCATGAAAACAGCTTCCATAATATCCGTTATCGTACTTATTTCAGCACGACAGTAGACAATGCCACTGTAGGCGAGTCGTACAATTTAGATTCATAAGAACAAGACTCAACTGCAAAAACTTTAAAGAAAGATTGACAAACAAAAATTTTATAGTAATTTAAAGGGGGGAAAAATTGGAGCAATTCTTAAAGGCTGCGCTGGTCTTTTACTCTATAGACAAACATTTCAATCTAACTAACTTTTGAAAATACATAGCCAGAATGGCGTTAATGCAAAAAATAAACTATTAAGCTGATAAGGTAAACGAATGCATTTTATTTTGATGACAGAAAATTTAACTTGATGTTTCTGTCGAGCTCAGGCATTACCCTAAGCCACTTTGTTTAAAGGAACGCCTTCTTCAATATCCCGTTGGAGAGCAATAAAATCAGAATATTTGTCTTTTGCCTTGTGACGCGACGGCACTTTAAGAGAGCTAATTTTCGCGATTTCTGTTTGGTCCTAATAAAAATTCCTAAATCAATTAAAAATATCCGGAATGCTTTCCTTCTGGAATAAAACAAATCTGGAGGCTATGGTCTTAAACTATCAATAGTATGCGATAGTTCTTTAGAATCCATCGATAGCTATCGATAGTCTTTTAAACTTACAATTTGGCTTTATATTGCGATTGGCATATTTGTAAAAAATATTTCTTACAAAATCAGTAAATCACAAGCTTAAAATGAAGTTTGCTTAGTTCATTTTTAGAAATTTTACATTCTTTAGGAATTTTTCAAAACTGCATACGAACCAGAAGAAGTAACGGGTGATTTTTTTGAGGTTAGGATTTTCATGCATTAGTATTTGACAGATCACGTGGGATTTCAGACATGGTGTCAAAGAGAAAGATGCTCAGTATGCTTTGACATTTCATCATGAATAACAAAAAATTTGTCGGCTAATAATCTGACATTTGCCTGTGTAAACAGGGTGATTAAAAAACGAGCTTTGATTGAGATAATATTTATATGTGAACATACTTTTAAAGACATTTTGTTAGGAATGATACACATACATATATATCTATGTAAATAATACTAGATTTCGAAACTTGCCCTATAAGAACGATTAAATTATCCTCATTTTCAGAATCATGCTTAAGAAACGTAAAAAATAGCATACGGAAGAACAAATTTCCGATATTGATTGTTTATAAATTGAACTTGCTTCAACACTGCATTTACGAAATCAACATGTCAATAATCTAGATTCTAGAAGATGCACCCAAAGGATAAATTTGTACAAAAGATATCGAGCCTATTCTGTTGAATGGGGTTGTACATGCATAATAAAAATCAAGAGTTAAAATTTTACTATAGAGTTTTCTGCAATTTACATATGTACAATAATTCATAAAAATTACGGCTGGCGAATGAGAATTTTGCGTGAGCAACTAACGCACGTACTTACGTACATATGTGCATATGTATGTGTGTGTGTGTATGTATATTTATACTTAATGTGACCAACCGTACTTCTTTCGGAAGTATAATACTTCTTTTTTTCGCTCTTGTACTTCGTATTTCGAAGTACAGTCTAATGTACTTCTTTGCGACATTTTGTACCTCAGAAGGGAGATTCTGTAACCATTTAGCGACAACTTTCGGATCACTATCGCACTTTTTGACGCATAATATAAAAGTCGAAAATTGTCGCTATTTTGTTACAGAATCTCCCCCCAGGTCCTGTACTTATCCGATCTTCAGGACGATCGTCTCATGGCTTGGGCGATAAATTCGTTCAAACCGTTAAAGTCGCCGGGGACCGATGCCATCATACTGGCGCAGCTGTAAAGGGCTCTGAAGGTGTCATGGAATTGGTTGGATCAGGGTACATCTCCAAGGCTTGGGGGGTAGTTAGTGTTGCGTTCATCCCGAAAGCCGGAAAAGGCTCTCATGCTAGAGAGACTGATAGACCTGTACATAAGAAGCGCGATTCCTCGTGACTGTCTTTCAAGAGCTCAACATGCTTATTGCAAGAAAAGGTCGGAGAATACCGCCCTGCACACATTGGTAAAGTGGTCAGACGAAGCCTACGCGCATGGAGATTATGCAGTACGGGCCTTCTTCGATATCGAGGGGGCCTTAAACCTTGTCAGTCCAGAGGCAATAGTCAAGTATTCTCATTATATGGGGGTTGAAACCAACCTAATAAAGCATATGTAAAGCTTACATCGTGACAAAACTGTCGCGGCAGAGTGGGAACCATCAGCACTAAGTGCAGATTCATTAAGAGCACTCCACAAGGTGGTGTTCTCTCTCCACAGTTCTGGATTGCGGTTGTAAACGACCTTCTAGAGAAACTGGAAAAAGTGTGGTGTCGGGTGATCGCATATATAGATGTTGTGGAGTTTTTTTTAAAGGGATGATTACAGACACCCTTTTTGATCTGGCTCAAGGGTACTTGAACCAGGTAACTAGGTGGGCAATCAACGGCGGCTGTCGTGGAAGCCTAATATTGAGAAAAGGGTAGGAAAAGTGTCGGCTGCCTTGTACTATAGGGAAGCTATCGGTAAAATGTGGGATCTCTCGGCCAAATTAATTCATTAGCTCTAGGAAACTAGCCTTTATTGACTGGTGGAACTCACTAGAGAAGGCTACACTTGTAAACCAGGAATTAGCGGACCATTAAGAATCACACCTACACTTGCGCTTAACATACATATGTTGAACACGGCGCCTGCGGATATTGCAGACAGAATTGTCGCAGCGCAAACTGCTTTTAGGCTAAGGGAAACCGGGTACTTTTGNAGACAGAATTGTCGCAGCGCAAACTGCTATTAGGCTAAGGGAAACCGGGTACTTTTGTGAAGACGTTTCTCTGCTGCAGAAAATGTTTTTATAGGGCACTTTAAACACGTTACCTCTCAAGGGCTAGTGATGGGGTTCTTACAGGCCATTGTGCGGTTGGTATTCATGCGGTGGGACTAGCAATTTCAACTGATGGTTTCGTATCAGCTGGCAAGAGGAAGATGAAGTGGAATCATCTCCACACTTTCTTTTTGACTGTCCAACCATCGCAAGGCAAGGATGGAAGCATTTTGGCTCGCACTTCTGAACAAACACTGAGCTCTCAGGGATCGAAATTAACCGCATTTGAAATTTTAATCGGCTCGCGGCGTTAACTTATCCCAACCTTAGCTGTACTTTTTTGAGCTAGGAAATAGTTGGTCACATTATGTATACTACATATGTACATATGTATANATTAACCGCATTTGAAATTTTAATCGGCTCGCGGCGTTAACTTATCCCAAGCTTAGCTGTACTTTTTTGAGCTAGGAAATAGTTGGTCACATTATGTATACTACATATGTACATATGTATGTATTTAAATATGTGCATAATACATAGGCTAAAACGAACAGCGATATCCACCTGTGGCTGCTGCAACTTTAACTAATTAACCTCAATTGCAACGTCGCACATGCGGCACTTGCCTCACTTAAACGACAACTGTGACAATAGGTAGGATGGAAATGTTTGTACCATAACACATTTGGAACAACAAGACCAGCCTCCTAGATTAATTGTAAATTTATCACTTTACAGGAGTTAAGTAGTTCCTGAGACACACACCTGCACCAGCCGACATCCACGTAATTATTTGTGAGGTGCGAATTGGCGCAATGATGGAAGAAGAAGGGCTAGTAGGCAATCGCTAGCAGGAGCACACACATTCACTGATGCACAGATTAATGACACTTTTAATTTAATAAACGGCAACAAATGCGTGGCTGATGACGTTGTTTTATTGTGATTGAATTCTCATTATTTTAATTTTGGTTTTTGCCACAAATACTTTTTTCATCGACTTTTGAGGCCGGGTGTCAGACGTCTCACTTTCGGTTGGGTGACACAGATTCCCCCGACACTGACGGGACGCTTTAAATGAGCATCAACTGCGCCTTGGCAGATGAACGGATACACACATACATATATTTCACCACTTTTTTGTTTATAGGCTTCAATGTAAGTTTATTGAATTTCGCAACTAACTTCAAGCTCTATTTAGTTTTTTATTTGCACATATGTTTTTACGCATTTAACTGATAATCCAAAAGGAAAATATCACGAAATAACGGAAAACCACGAAAACACGTTACACACACTTCCGACTCGTCAAAATTTCAATTGGACTGACGCGGTTGTGGCTGAGCGACTATGTACGAGTCAGCAGCCAAATCCAATTTGCGAACCTATGATGGGACAACAATACGAAATAGACGCCTGAGCTTGTCGAGTGACGAATGTCGAATTCGCGTTGAGGGAAAACGTGCGACCAGTTGCAGTGAACGGCACGTCGCATCTGTTTGCGTTCGAAATCTTTTTGATTTCTGCTCCTCGACGACGGCGACTACGACACCGACATCTTCAACGCCAGCGCAGCGACAACTGCGATGACGATGACGCCGGCTACGACTATAGCCAGCACACAAACACGTATTCAAACGATTAGAGTACGCATCCAGTCACACGCTCACAACGACACTAAGTACAGTGGCCTGTTCTTCCGAAACTGAAGATGAAATTACGCTGTTCATATAAGATATTTAAGTCTTACCAGAATCATCGAATGGTTTCCAGGTGATCCCCAAAAGCATGATCTCATTTATCCGCCAGACTAGAATTGAAGTGTACTCTGTCCCACTAAAAAGACCAGGTATTCGCCACAAGCCACATCTTTGAAAATACTCGCGAGAGGAAACATATCTTTGTCGACTTTAACCCAATTAAGATAACATTATTTTTTCTTAGGGGGCCGGTGCGGTGTGGTTGTTAAAAGTGTGTAGTACGCAATCTGCAGGACTTATAACCGAGCAAAGTTTTCAACTACTTAATATCATGAACAAAAGAATATAAAAAGATTTTCTAATATTTAAATCAAACTAATCGTCGTTGAAAGGCAACGTGAAACTGTTGGTCCTTTCATTTATGTAAAACCATCAAGACGCACACCTCGAATTGGAGGAGAAGTTCGGCCAAAGACTTAGCCAAAGTTTAAGCGCCGTAGTAGATATTATTGTTATTACTATATAAAAAATAAATAAAGTAAATATTAAAACCAGTGACTTGGGTAAGCTCTAGTAGAGAATTTCAGTGCACTTATATCAGAGCAGTTANAAAAGAATATAAAAAGTTTTTCTAATATTTAAATCAAACTAATCGTCGTTGAAAGGCAACGTGAAACTGTTGGTCCTTTCATTTGTGTAAAACCATCAAGACGCACACCTCGAATTGGAGGAGAAGTTCGGCCAAAGACTTAGCCAAAGTTTAAGCGCCGTAGTAGATATTATTGTTATTACTATATAAAAAATAAATAAAGTAAATATTAAAACCAGTGACTTGGGTAAGCTGTAGTAGAGAATTTCAGTGCGCTTAACCGTTAGTTTATTTTCCAAGTGGTTGGTCAATTAAACTGGAGAATTGACAAAATCAGAAACCATATTAGCGGTGCCAATGAATGCGCCACCATTGTTCTCTACATCGTGCAACAAATTCTCCTTTTTACCACGATGCAGCGAAACAAAGGTGGCGCTTCCGCGGGCCGCTAATCCTCTCTTTGTCGCTTTGACAACATCCATCCTCACATTTTCACATTGTACCTATTTGCCGAAAAGATGTACCTAAACGTACCTACCTTAAAGTAAATATGTATCTTAATGTGGATACTTTTTCGATAATTGGTGGACTACTTCTCCTCTTCCTTCGGTACCAAATCTACGTTTGGACTTACATCAAACAATCTGTGCTACTAAAATGGCCTTCAAAGGAATTTCTCAGAGCAGTTGAAGCCAAACCTATCTTTTAACCAATATTTATGCCCCTTTACAAAGGAGGGAAGCGACTGGAACTCCCAAACTGGAAAATATGTTGAAATGCCTTGGAAAATAAGATAAAATTTCTGGCCTACAAGTAAACGACGCCTTAGAAACTTTAAATGCACGGAAAATCACTAACACTTGCACAAAAATCACCATTTTTTCACATTTTCTTTATTAATTCTTATTGTAAATTACATATTCTTACAATTCAGCACAATTAAAATACGTTTACTGTCGAAAAATTTAATATTAAGAAAATTTGCTACTTGTGGTACACAAATGTCATCGCCGCCAGGATTGCGCAATCTTGTATTCTATCATTCTTGATATTTGGCTATATCACTATTTCCCACCGCATGTTCGCTTCTTCCTCTTCTTCTACAAAATTATTCTTTACTGTCTCATTCACTCATTATTATGTCGTCACACATAGTTGCTCTCAGCTGAATTGGCACATACTTTTGTTCTATAATTTTTGCCTTCTGACAGCATCATTCCATCCTTGGTATGAACATCGCAACCACATAGTGCTGCGAATTAAAATATAGCGGCTTCGCTGTACAAATTATAATAAAAAACTAATGACGGGATCGGAAGTATAATGCCATCTTGGTTTACCCATCCCTGTCGAATGTCCGATTATTCAAATGAATAAAAGATGTAATTATATCTCTAAATTATGAATGGTGGCTATCAAATATTTGGTACCGATAATGTTGGCTACCAAGGCAAAAACTAAACAAGTTTTGGAAATGGTAAGCAAGACAAGGATTGTTTGTAAGCATTCAGTTATTATACAGACTTAAAGAATGTTTACATATAATTATAATCTAAATCAAAACTCGTTTTGTAATCCCCCCGTTTGCATAGGCAAAACTAAGATTATTAGCCATTAAATTTGTTGTGCTTGTTATTCTCACATCTCAAGGAAAAGTTAAGTTTCTTCTCCGTGCCACAGTGATCACTTTTTCTGCTATATTAAGCAATTTAAGTACCTATATGTTAACTTATTACTTTATTAAAAATATCCTTACAAACCTCTTTTTGTTGATAGCGTCCATTCTTATTTACTTTTGCATTTGGCATTTCTCCTATTCTTTACAAAATTAATCGATAAAACTAGGTTGGACACCGAAAGGTTATCGGTTTAATCTGGGATTATTTTATAATTACAGATTTACGAGGGACGAATTTTGCATGGCTAATCTCTTTTTATATTTACAGATTAGGGAGTTAAGATCGAAATGAGGATAATCTACTTATATGTAAACCTAGTATTATTATAAATAAAACTCAGCATACACACGAATCTAACTAGTGTTTTCATTTAATCTTATAAGTATAGTTATTTCAAATACTTTTGGATCGACTACACGAAATTGGACTACTGTATGACGTAATAACTTAAGGAATACCATTGTGGCTACTTGTAGTAGCAGCAAAAAACACAATAAAAGCGCAAACACTTGTACAGAATTGAAACACAAGTAGATCAGGCAAAACAATAGACGAAGTCCCACACAAAGGCGAAGCAGAATGCCCGACAACGGCGAAATTGTCGTCAACTTTGACTGAGCAGCAAATGGAATACATAAAACCACAACATACATGAAAATACTATGGCAATCAGCGTGCGCTTCGCTGCTGGGGCCATCGTCGCTTTGCGCATGAAACAAAAAAATATAATATTGAGGAATAGCAAAAATCAAGAGAACAATAACAACAAGAAATGGCGAACAACAACCGACAAAATCGAACAAATTCGGTACGAAAAAAAA
>NW_016160686.1:0-36198 GCF_001687245.7 Rhagoletis zephyria | reverse complement strand
GGCGAAGTCGATCAGCCTCAATCCTCTGTCGGACGTTTCGTAGTGAAGGCTGAATTTTCCGACAGTGGCGCCAAAGATTCTTCCTTACCATGGCATTGAAATCGCCAAGGACGATTTTTATCTCGTGACTAGAGCAACGCTCGTGTGTGGATTGTGGCTAGATTTTCGTCCGCTGGAGTGAACGACATTGCTCGGCGACAGAGTCGCTTCCACCACTAATCCAAACCCGAATTTGTGCTCCTTTACGTGGCATCTCCCAAGGCTCCATCCTACGCCACGTTCATCGTATTTTTCTTGAATGGCGGTGATGTCAGCTTTTGTCCTTTTGAGGACATCAACCAGCCGAGCATAGGCACCTTCCCCATTACGAGTCCGAACATTCCCGGAGCAAAAGACCTTGAATAATTTGATTAAATTTGTTTACATAATTTTCCTTGAAATATGAAATGAATTTTTCAATTAAAAAATACCCAAAAACAGCCCACTGTGCATCCCGCCGCGCTAAATCCGCAATCGGATCAATTGTGCCGTTAATCCGGATTAACGTTGACGTCTGTCTATGATATTACACCGCAACTCAACCGCACATACATATGTACATACCAACCACAGATAACATACTCATATCCGAAATCAAAGTGTTTGTTTCCTTTTTCCTGACTTTACCGTCGGACCTCACTTTTAACTTCCTTGTTCTTCTTCGTATTTCGTTCGACAATCCTTGCACTTTCCCAATAGCAGTTTACGTTCATAGTACCTATGTATCTATGTATATGTAAAAACCTATACTAATCTATTTACATATGTATGGATGCATGTATGTACATGTATATATTTAAATTTGTTGTGCTTGTTATTCTCACATCTCAAGGAAAAGTTAAGTTTCTTCTCCGTGCCACAGTGATCACTTTTTCTGCTATATTAAGCAATTTAAGTACCTATATGTTAACTTATTACTTTATTAAAAATATCCTTACAAACCTCTTTTTGTTGATAGCGTCCATTCTTATTTACTTTTGCATTTGGCATTTCTCCTATTCTTTACAAAATTAATCGATAAAACTAGGTTGGACACCGAAAGGTTATCGGTTTAATCTGGGATTATTTTATAATTACAGATTTACGAGGGACGAATTTTGCATGGCTAATCTCTTTTTATATTTACAGATTAGGGAGTTAAGATCGAAATGAGGATAATCTACTTATATGTAAACCTAGTATTATTATAAATAAAACTCAGCATACACACGAATCTAACTAGTGTTTTCATTTAATCTTATAAGTATAGTTATTTCAAATACTTTTGGATCGACTACACGAAATTGGACTACTGTATGACGTAATAACTTAAGGAATACCATTGTGGCTACTTGTAGTAGCAGCAAAAAACACAATAAAAGCGCAAACACTTGTACAGAATTGAAACACAAGTAGATCAGGCAAAACAATAGACGAAGTCCCACACAAAGGCGAAGCAGAATGCCCGACAACGGCGAAATTGTCGTCAACTTTGACTGAGCAGCAAATGGAATACATAAAACCACAACATACATGAAAATACTATGGCAATCAGCGTGCGCTTCGCTGCTGGGGCCATCGTCGCTTTGCGCATGAAACAAAAAAATATAATATTGAGGAATAGCAAAAATCAAGAGAACAATAACAACAAGAAATGGCGAACAACAACCGACAAAATCGAACAAATTCGGTACGAAAAAAAATAAATATATACATGTACATACATGCATCCATACATATGTAAATAGATTAGTATAGGTTTTTACATATACATAGATACATAGGTACTATGAACGTAAACTGCTATTGGGAAAGTGCAAGGATTGTCGAACGAAATACGAAGAAGAACAAGGAAGTTAAAAGTGAGGTCCGACGGTAAAGTCAGGAAAAAGGAAACAAACACTTTGATTTCGGATATGAGTATGTTATCTGTGGTTGGTATGTACATATGTATGTGCAGTTGAAGTTGCGAGTGTAATATCATAGACAGACGTCAACGTTAATCCGGATTAACGGCACAATTGATCCGATTGCGGATTTAGCGCGGCGGGATGCACAGTGGGCTGTTTTTTGGGTATTTTTTAATTGAAAAATTCATTTCATATTTCAAGGAAAATTATGTAAACAAATTTAATCAAACTATTCAAGGTCTTTTGCTCCGGGAATGTTCGGACTCGTAATGGGGAAGGTGCCTCTGCTCGGCTGGTTGATGTCCTCAAAAGGACAAAAGCTGACATCACCGCCATTCAAGAAAAATACGATGAACGTGGCGTAGGATGGAGCCTTGAGAGATGCCACGTAAAGGAGCACAAATTCGGGGTTGGATTAGTGGTGGAAGCGACTCTGTCGCCGAGCAATGTCGTTCACTCCAGCGGACGAAAATCTAGCCACAATCCACACACGAGCGTTGCTCTAGTCACGAGATCAAAATCGTCCTTGGCGATTTCAATGCCATGGTAAGGCAAGAATCTTTGGCGCCACTGTCGGAAAATTCAGCCTTCACTACGAAACGTCCGACAGAGGATTGAGGCTGATCGACTTCGCCGGGCTCCGAACATGGTAATATGTAGTACTAGGTTCCAGCATAAAAATTTCCCTCAAACTACATGGCCGTCTCCAGATCGAAAAACGAAAAACCAAATCGATCATGTGATAGACGGAAGGCACGATTCCAGTGTTTTAGACGTAGGTACACTCAGCCTTCACGATGAAACGTCCGACAAAGGACTGAGTTTGATCGACTTGGCCAGGGCGCGAAATAAGGCAATATTTAGTATTAGATTCCAGTATGAAAAGATGCATCAAGCTTCTTGGCAGATCGAAAAACAAGAAACTAAATCGATGTTGTGATAGACGGAAGGCACGCAGTATTTTAAACGTACATACGTCAATGGCCAAACATCGACGACGACCACTATCATGTTGCAGCCAATATCCCACCCGCCTCTGTGCGGGAAAAAATGTGCGCCCAACAAGGCAAGCACATCGTCGAAAGTCTGCAATCACAAAGGCGGCCAATTTATTCGCCACTCGACTCTCACATCTGCTATTTGGGAGCACTCTTCAACTAACCTACATGCGCGAGCAGTGCAACCGCGATTCCCATTCATAAAATAGTCCGCCGAAAAAGTAGCCGGATTTCAGCGGGCCCGAAAGAACAACTGGTAGGATGAGGAGTGCCAAGAAGTTTCAAAGAAAAATGGTGCCACATAAGAAGAGATAGACCGGATTAATGCATTACTGGTAATGCAATGGGAAAGCGAAAAATCGTAAAGCGAAAAGTTTAAAATATCGCCTTCAGGCATATTGGAATGCATTATTACATCGTTACAAAAAATAAATGCTTTCGAAAAAAGAAAAGTTTTTGGTGGGTCATAAGACGCATGCGTCTACTCTTATGCAGAATATGCCCAATGCACAAGAAAGGAAACCCCACCATTCACGCCAACTACTGCGAGACCAGCTTTCTACGCACTGGTTACAAGTTCTTTGCCCACCGTCAATGAACTGATTGGGCCTTATCAGTGTGGCTTTAGGCCTGGCAAATCCACCATAGACCAGCTATTCACAATACGCCAAATCTTGGATAAGGCCCGCGAGAAAAGGACCACCACCCATTTGTCGACTTTAAAGCAGCTTTAGACAGCACTAAAGGGAGTTGCCAATACGCCGCTATGTCTGAATTTGGTATCCCCGCCAAACTGATACAGCTGTGTAAAATGACGTTGAGCAATACCACCAGCTCTGTCAAAATTGGGAAAGACCTGTCCGAGCCGTTTGCCACCAAACGAAGTTTCAGACAGGGCGACTCCCTTTCATGTGACTTCTTTAATCTGATGTTGGAGAAGATAATAAGAGCTGCAGAACTGAATCGCTCAGGAACAATTTACTACAAGAGCGTGCAATTGCTGGCTTATGCCGATGACACTGACATCATCGGTAGGAAAAACCGCGAAGTCTGTTCTGCCTTTTCCAAGTTCGACAAGGAAGCAAAGAGAATGGGTCTGGTGGTAAACGAGGACAAGACGAAGTATCTCCTTTTATTAAACAAATAGTTCCCATGTCACTGTTGACAGTTGTAATTTCGCGAAAGTAGAGAAATTCGTTTATTTGGGAACGGGCGTACGAAAATCCCACTCAATAAGTCACTCATCATGCCTTTGCTGTGGAATAGCACGCGGGCATGGACAATGAAAACGTCAGATGAGGCGGCTCTACGAGTATTGGAGAGAATGATTCTATGAAAGACTTACGGGTCTTTCCGCGCTGGGGATGGCGAATACCGCAGACGATTTAACGATGTACATACTAAGCATTAAAGCAACATAGACCCAGTGCAGCGAATTAATATACAGCAGCTACTACGACTTGGTCATGTCGTACGACTGGACAGAAACGCTCCAGCTCTGAAAGTATTCAACACGGGTCATGATTCTTGTAAGGAAGAGGAAAGCCCCTCTGTGTTGGAAAGATCAGGTGGAGAAAGACTGGACTTCACTTGACATTTCTAATAGGTGTCAGTTGGCACATAAGAGAAACACTTGGCGGGCTTTGCTGAACTCGGCCAAAGACGCTTAGGCGGTTACAGCGTAAAATAAGAAGAAGAATTAGGGACGCTAATTTGCCCTAAGTTAATACTTACAACAATCTTTTAACAGAAAATAACATTTTAATATGGTAATAGTTTATTAGGAAAATTGGAAAAAGCTACAAAGTCTAAGGGGTAGCAGTTGTAGCAACTTTTTCGGAGATCATCACATCTCTGCATCAGACTCTTTCTGTAGACTTCAGCAAAGATCGAACCCGCATCATTGATGTGAAAAGTCAGAAGCGCTAACCACTGAGCTGTGCATGATTATTGTAAAAATATTGTATTTACTATGTGTTTTTATCGACTACCAAAGCCGGCCCAGGATTTCTTTTTGAAGGGGGTTTTACGTTAACTCATTCGTAACAACCAAGAATATTATGGTTTTATTTAGAGTATTCAGCACAACTCAAAGAAAAGTCACATGATTCGTTATTTACTAAATTATTCTGCTTCAATAATGCAATTCGCCGATGTACAGTGAAAAATTCTTTTAATACTGATTCAACATTAACATCCAGATTGCGATGAATGTTGAGAGAAGCTAGCACATTGAGACGATTTTCTTCCACAGTTGATCTCAAATAAGTTTTTAGGTGGCGCAAAGTTGAAAACTTTCTTTCATTCGCGGCAATCGTAACAGTAAAACGGTTATGATTCTAAGTACTTGACAAAGAATGAGCCAGGTGGAGCTCTAACACCATCACTTCCGGACCAAGCCTGCACGGCTGAGGTCAGTCCGGTTAGGTCAGTGGCCAGTCGGCCTTCTACCGCTACTTCCGGCGGAGCCATTGGGCGCGCGAATAGGGGCTCAGAGGTGTTTTCGGAAGCCATTGGGCTTCCTATCTCCGCCTGTTTATCAGGAGCTGCGGAATTAGTGGCCGAACCTTTGTCGAGCTCAGCTCTAGACCGTGGATGAAGTTGAAACGGTTGCGCGCCGAGGAGCAATCTTCTCGTGACGCTGTCACAAAGAAGCCTCGACAGGCTTATATCGGGCCAATGAAAGCTGTCTACAGTAAGGGGGCAAGTAGTGTCGAACTGTTAACAAACGACTTGCAGCAGAGCAACTGGCTCAGCTTCAAGAATCCGTAATAGATGTCGTGATTGAGCGATCGGGAACTGATGTAAAGCCGGAGTTTGAGAGATGCGTCCCTCGAGCTGGGTGGCTTCTCGTCGCCTGCTCAAATGCACAAACCGCGACATGGTTACGGCTACACGCCGAACAATTCAAGGCCAAGAGTGGTCTTGAAATTTCACTCGTTGAGGAAGGTAGTTTCCCTCGTGCACATGTCATTCGGGGTTACTTTCCTCAAAGCACGCAGCTAACCGACGAAAAGTTTCTGGCCTTAATCGCAGCCCAAAACCATCTCTCAACGACGTGCTTGAAAGTTTCACGCAGACAGGTATACAGGAGAAGTTTCTGCACTTGGTCATCGTAATCAACCACCATTCGATGGTAAACCTTGGTAGGATCTAAGCTCCGAGGCTTGACTTTCCAGCCTAGGAAAACTGACTGGACCCTTTTTGAAATCTTAATAAACGTTAGGGAAGACTCGTTGCTAACCACCATTGACTCAATCGACGAAATGGAGGTCGCAGCGGATCTGCTTAGTAGAGTCTTGTTGGAATCCTTCCATAACAGCAGAGTTACTTGTTCCACCAATGATGAAACCTAAGATTCCCTGGTGGAACGGGAACTGGATGCTAAGCGCGAAACTGTCAGGAAGCTTTTCAACAGGACCAAAGAACACATCAGTGGGACGAGTATAAGGCCTGTCTTACTGACTATAACCAGATTATTAGGCGCTGATAAAGTGATTCCTGGACGCAACATTGTGAAACAATAGAAACGTTTCCTTAAGCCTGGCGTCTGCATGAAATTGTATCAAAGGAGTCTTCCAATTGGATAAGCCTCCTAAGGAGGCAAGATGGCACCTTCGCAAACGATAACAGGGAGACTCTAAATCACCAACCTTAAGTGCATTTCACAGATCCCTTGGTGGAGCATTATCTGATGACCCCTGCCTTCTCGGAACACAGGTTCCCTAGAATAAGAAGTCAAAGCAGATCTGGCGCCATCTTTGACAAGGACGAGGTACGGTGGGCGGTATAGTCTTTTGAACCCTTCAAAGTAGCGGGTGGTGATGGGATCGTCCCAGCACTACTCCAAAGAAGTATTGAGGATATCATAGATCGCCTGATCTATATATTTAGGGCTAGTTATTGCAGGGAATACACACCGTATGCTTGGAGGAAGGTGTCCGTGTTATTTATTCCGAAATCGGACAACACGCTTCTTGACTTAGTNGTATGCTTGGAGGAAGGTGTCCGTGTTATTTATTCCGAAATCGGGCAACACGCTTCTTGACTTAGCTAAATCATGCAGATCTATTAGCCTAACTTCCTTCTTTCTCAAAACTTTAGAGAGACCCTTAGACCTCCATATTAGGAGAGACTTAACACTTTCACTCCTTACACTCAATTTGCTTAAGTCAAAGGCAAATCAACGGACACGGCCCTACAGTATCTGGTTAGTAGGATCGAAAGTGCCTTCGAGGCAAAGNAGACCTCCATATTAGGAGAGACTTAACACTTTCACTCCTTACACTCAATTCGCTTAAGTCAAAGCCAAATCAACGGACACGGCCCTACAGTATCTGGTTAGTAGGATCGAAAGTGCCTTCGAGGCAAAAGAGATCACTCTGTGTACCTTCTTGGACATTGAAGGGGCTTTTGATAATATTGTCTATGGATCCATCTGAAGGGCATTGGTCCAAAGAGGCTTAGACCCTACTACTGTTGGTTGGATCGACGCTATGCTTCGTGAGCGTGAAATTACAGCGTCCTTGGGCAATACTCAAGTGAAGATCAGACGCGTGAGATGCTGCGCAAAGGGAGGGGTCCTTTCTGCCTTGCTTCNGCAATACTCAAGTGAAGATCAGACGCGTGAGATGCTGCGCAAAGGGAGGGGTCCGTTCTGCCTTGCTTCGGTCACTTGTTGCGGATGACCTCTTAATCAGACTACATGAGTGTGGTTACGATGCGGTGGGATACGCAGATTACCTTTCAATTATAGTTACGGCAAAATTCGGCAGTACTGTCTCTGACGTTACATGCGCAGCCCTTCGCGTGGTCTCAAACTGGTGTACCAATGAGGGCTTCATCATAAATCCTCGGAAGGCTGTTCTGGTATAAGGTTTAAAACAAAACCTTGGTTCGGTCACTCTTGGAGGGACAGTACTTGAATACTCTTATGAGGTCAAATATCTGGGGATAACGCTAGATAATTGGAACTCCCATCTTGAAAGAACGGTTGCTAAAGCCACACGGGTCATGTGGGTCTGCAGAAGAATTTTTGGTAGAAAATGGGGCTTGAGCTCAAGGCTGATTGAGTGGCTCTACCGTATGATCGTCCGACTGATTGTGTATTATGCATTCATACCATGGTGGTAGAATACAATGCAAAAAGCTGTCATACTTCGTCTTAACAAACTGCAAAGATTGGCATGTCTATCCGTCACTGGATCTATAAGAACTGCTCTACAGTCGCTGCGGGGATGGACTCCTCTCCATACTTTGACCCAGGAAACAGCAGCCACGAGGGAGCTGCAACTTTGACTATCGAACGACGCCTTCTTCGCAAAGAAGCTTCATGTAGGTATTCTTGGGAATATACCAGGATTTGAAATATATGGAATCTCTGATTCTATGTCTAAAGAGATCCCCTTTGGCAGAAAATCCCAAGTGATAATGCCTGAACGCGAAGATTGGGCAAACGGGCTCCCTGTACTTGATCTCAGATACGTACACTGGTACACATACATTTCAAGGATGGCGGACATAGCGGGTGCAGGTATNAATTTATTATAGGTTTCAAAAAGAAGTGTCATTGACTTTGGATATTATGGTACACCAACTTTATATTGAATTCTTGTACAAAAATATACATATCTTTCATCTTAGATTCAAAGTTCAACATATTACATTCATGCAGATATGTAAGTATTACAACAGCCTTTGTTAACAAAGGCGTTCATGCCGTAAACTAATCAATTCAGAATATATTCGACTCGTGCAGGGATTTTCGCAATCATGATTCCAGAAAATTATAAAAATTTATAAAATTATCAGCACTACTTATTGACACTTTGAGAATACAAATAAGTCACAGCACTCTCTAGTGAAAGTTTTTAACTTTGTATGTTAAAAAAAAAGTTTAATGTGCAAATATAGAACTTGATATAAAACGTACGTTTCATATTACATAGTTGAAAACTTAAATCCCAAAGTACACGAACTCCTTTCATCTTAAGGGGTCAAATCAAATGCATACTATACATAATATCTTCCAAACTCATTATTTGACTGCAATTTTTTATATATTTATTTATATAACCACCAATAATGCGTAAAGAATCTTTGCGGCATACGGATCATCACTCTTTAGCCGACCTTTTAACAAATTCAAGAACACCCATGGCCTTAGTTAGGATTAATGATATATGCAAGCTAAAATTCAGTTTCGGATCAAAAAGCACACCTAGATATGGGCTCCAAAGGAAACCGTTTATTATATAAGATGCCGAAATGCGATGAAATGTTGCTACGGCTTATTTTATTCCTTTTCCGAATCTCGTTAGGCCCAATATCTTCAAAAATGGTTGTATATATTTTCTAATCGCGCTAATGAAGTTTTTATATTTTGCTTAGCAAATTATATATGCCAATAATTTCATTAATATAAATTATTCTCCTTTTAACTTTTTCAATTACAAAAATTTAATTTGCATGTCGTAGTGTAACAAAATATGCTTACATTTAGAGCAATTTAAAACTAGAAAACGGGCGCCGCACCGCTCACTTAAGGCCTATTTTCACTATGTCAAATTTAATGGCATTTGTCGTCAAATGCGAGAAAAGACATTGTCAAATAAGATTAAAAAGCACTATATTGAGGGATTTTGATCAGGATAGGTCTGTCTGTTTTTGGCACATAATATTATCGGTAAAGGTATGGATAAAGCAGATAAATTTCTGTCAAAATATGTCGACAAATTTTGGCGTCAGAATATGACATAGTGAAAACCAGCCATTATGACTAACATATTATATATATATTGCTACATACATACATACATATATGGTAGTGTTTATCTTAGCTTCTCCTCTGATTTGTGGCGCCTTGATGTATTTTTATGAGAAGCTGTTTTTCATGGCAGAAATACACTCGGAGGTTGCCATTGCCTGCCGAGGGGCGACCGCTGTTAGAAAAAAAAACTTTTTTTTCGATGTTGGGTTGAACCGGGCTTAAAACCCGGTCCACCGCACACCGCTACACCGCAGCAGCCGCTCACTTATGAATATATAAGTGTATGTATGTAGTGGGGATGTTAATTTTTTCGCTTTTTACAATCCCGGGACTTTCTAGATGTCGTTATCACATTCCCGGCATCCCGGGATTAGTCCCGAGATTTAGATATTCATTACTTTTCAACAACTTAAATCGAAAAACTTGATAATATCTCTCCTACCATAAAACAAATAATAAATAAATGGGCTTGAAACCCACTTTTTTTAAGATGGCGTCTTAATTTTTTCTCTCTGACGTCCGGATTTTTTTAAACTACTTCGTAATTTTTCAATGATATGATTAATTCCAAAATTTATTTAAAAATTTCAAAGCCATTTAGAATAATAATATGGGTACCAAATGAAAAAGGAAATTTCTTTAGAATTAAAAAAAAAAATTTTTTGATTCACAAGGACGAATAGGTAAAGTTTTAAGCTGATAAAGTTAGAAGGACGAGATTCAAGGATGTTATCGAGTTTATATAAGTCCTTAACACATAATTTTTTCAAGAACAAATACTGCGAAATTTCAAGGATAAAATTTTAAAAGAACATTTTCAATACTTACCAGTACTTATGCACTAAAAATTTTACTCTAATAAATTCTACAGAATTTCCTCATTAATTTGATACCCACACTTCTTCTCAAAGCACATTTCCCTGAATTTTTAAGTCATTTTTGAATTACTGACGTCAGAGTGAAAAACTAAAAACGCAATTTTACTATACTTGGCCCATGGCTTAGCGATCCCAAAGCGAGGGATCCCAAATTAACACCTATAATAATGTCAACATAGAAATCCAACGCAGAATCATTCTAGCCAACAAGTGTTACTTTGGACTGAGTAGGCAATTCAGGAGTAAAGTCCTCTCGACGTACGAAAACCACGCTCTATAAGTCACTCATCATGCCCCTGCTGGTATATGGCGCAGAAGCATGGACAATGACAACATCCGATGAGGCGGCTCTTGGAGTATTGAGAGGAAAGATTTTGCGGAGGGCCTTTACGGTTGGCGATGGCGAGTACCGTAGACGATGGAATGATGAGCTGTATGAGATTTACAACGACATAGACATAGTGCAGCGAATTAAAATACAGCGACTCCGCTGGCTTGGCCATGTCGTACGAATGGAGAACCAACGCTCCAGCTCTGAAAGTGTTCAATTTTGCAGCTTTGTTCTTTGTCAGCCGCGTAATCGCTATTCGTACCTCGTCCATCGTCATCGACTGCGGGCTCAGGTTCGTCTTGTCCACTACTTTCAGTGCTGCTGCTATTCAGTAGGGTAGCAAAACGTGCTTCGATAATTTAAGTACGTTCTGGACATCGGCCACTAGGTCGCCATGGTTGTTCTTACAGAGCTCGCCATGGTCTTAAAAGCTTCCGTAAGTTCCCAGCAAAAAATCGGTAATCGCTTATAGTGGTAACGTGTTCTAGGGTGTTATAATGCCCTCAGAATTTTTTGCTTCTTTTAGGCACTGCCGGTAATGCAAAGTAGAATGTCCTACAACATTTTCTTTATTTCGCTTCTTTTGCTTTGTTTAATTTGCAGCGAAGTTGAGGTCAGTCAATGAAGTGAAGTCAAGAGTGAGGAAGTACATACCGATTTTTAAGTAAAATCTAAATACCTAAACACATACATATGTATGAATAAAAACTGATTTATAAACATTAAATTAATTTGAATCTTTTAAGACAGTCTGTATTTTCTGTTTTCTATTTAATATAAATAAGTATGTACTTATCTATGCATTCTTCATTAGTTTCTCTGTAAGGTATTATATTTTCACTTCTCTGGATTCTGGTTATCCATGCCTTTTCCCTTCGTGCGAAGGTAATGCTGGGGTAAGGGCTTACGGCCAATGACATGCCCATGTTAAAATAATGCCTTCTTGAAGCGAAATGGTAAGCGATTGCCATCGCCTAGCTCGTTTCCACTTTCGTTTTTGTGGTAATCATGTTTTTTGCTGGGTTTTCTAACTCTCTGATAAAACTTTCGGTAATTTTTCCTGTGGGCCAGTATTTCACGCTCCTCGCACTCACGTATTTCGGACTGTCTCTTCTTATTGCGGCAAAGACTTCCCTCCCCGCTCTTTACGGTTGCCAGATGTACTGATTTTATCAGTACAGTACTGATTTTTCAACTCTTGTACTGATTTTATTCATTTCTTCAATCAGTACGCTAATGTCCTGATTTTTAAAAATATGTACTGATTTATACTGAATTTCCAATTCAAGCAAAATGCTTTAGGATTTTATTAATGGTTTTACATAACGTTGGAACTTCCTTAAACTGTACTGTAAAAAGTAAGAAGAAAATAATTTAATTATAGTTGACATGTTTCAGATAATGTTTGATATGCCCAAGAAATTAATACGACAAAAAGATCAATCCGTATTATGGGCATTGCGCCGGTTCGTTACATCCCAGTTGCGATAATATAATGAAGCTTAAACTTATTTAAAATGAAGGTTGATTTTTTTGTCCAGTGTTAGCTATCTCGAAAATAACTTTCAGTTTAATAACCACAAATATGAATATTCGAATGGCTTTTGCATATAACTTACAATTCTTTTTTCACAATTTACTGATATTGTAAAAGAGTTTTGCATACAAGACATGGAGTTAGATACTCTTTTCAGCGAATCTTAGTGTTTAAAAGTTTTTGCGTATTTGAAGAAATTAATTTCAGCAATGAGGAAATATGGATGAAGTCCTTAAATAGTGGTCCTTTTCCACAGTTTGAAATAATCATACCTATTACAGTATCCGACGGCTGTCAAAACAAGCGACTGTGAAGGATTAGATGACATCCGTGAGATACATGCCTATTCCGTTCCGTAGGATGTCATCGCCTGAATCTAATCCTTCAAACTCGCTTGTGCGCTTCGCTCAGTGGAATCGGACTAGATCCGTGAGGATGACAAACTTAAGCGAAGCAACTGAGAGTATTAAGTTTGCTTCCTAGGCGCAAAGAGAGAAACCTAAAAGTACTTTTTAAATGAAATGTGTAGAATTCTTTGACTATTTAAACACTGAAGATGGAAAGGATCTCATTATTGCTATTCAAAAATGTAAATTTAAGTGAAAAATGATTTGGTTTTTTTTTATATGGAAATTGAAGAAAACAAAAAATCATTTTCCATTTAAATTGTTGGTGAAACCGGCTGTTACATTCATAATTTTGCTTTGAATAAAAATGTACTGAAAAGTACTGATTTTTTTAGCATGAAAAAGTCTAACGTACTGATTTCGCGCATAAAAAATCTGGCAACCCTATCCCTCTTCAGTTCCCTATAACGGTCCCATATGGTTCGCAGCGTGCCCTGTAGGCGGCATCTTTTTCTTTGCAGAAGTTTTATATCGTGTCGGCGGCAGCGCTCATTAGTGCGCTCCAAGCCCTTATAAAAGATCCCTGGACGCTCCGTCCATCCCTTTCGTCGGAGCCTGGTGTCATAATTTGTAAGAAAATATGCATTTTTAAAAATAGTGATATTGAATTACCAAGTTTACTAAAAATTATTTCATTTCTACACTCTCTTCCTGCTACTTCGGCATTCACTGGACGAGTTTTTTCTGGTTTGGATGTGAAATGGCGAGATGAAGGAAATAAAGCGACTACCTCACTAACAAAAAAGTAACTTTTGATTTATATTAATTTAAATATTGACTGCCATAAAGCATATAATGCTTTCGTGATTAACAAGGAATTGTGAAAAACTACCAAAAGTGCAAAGAAATATATTAAGAAAAAAGATTTGTACTTAAAAAGCGTTTTCTGTTGTTCTTTTAAATAAAATACTATATATACTTGAAGTTTACTATATTTTTCAGTTTTTTTTTAAGTACTATAAATATCTTACAAAATGTTGACAACCCTAACTGTAGTAGACGTCGCAAGGCTCCACGCTTACCTTGCATTTATTAGATGACCGTGATGTCTGCCTTTGTCTTCCCGATGACAATTATTGAGAAAAAATCGTTTAGTCGAATTTTTAAAGGTACTTTTTTACAGTGAGTATTTACAAAAACGCTTTTCCATAAAAATTTCTAAATCTCTTGTAAGTAGCCTGAAATAAAATAAAACGAGTATTTTTAGCGGCGATAATTATTTATTGTTTAACTAAGTTTGCAAAAACAAAAGTTTTGATAAGCGTTTTGTTGTTAAGCGGTTGCGTTTCTAAGATATTTATAGTACTTTTTCAAAAAATCGCAAAAAGTTTAGTACACTTCAAATATATGTGGTTTTTTAATTAAAAGAAAAAGTAAAAACGCCTTTTAAGTATACATTAGGGCGGAGTAATTCGTTCGGAGCAAAATTTTACGATTCATTTTGAGCAAAAATAGCGAAAGACCTATGTACCAAAAATGACGTTTGACCCTCCCAATTTTCAAACGAAATAGTATATGCAGAAACACACAAATTTTTGAAACGGAAAATTTATTTCGTTCAGAAAAAATCATAATACACTGATTTTTCTTATAATAATTGGGAGGGCCAATCGTCATTTTTGGTAACATATATGTATGTAGTTTGTTCACCATTTCTGCTTAGAATCAAACGTGGAATTCGAATATGCCGTACACTTTTTTCGAAATTAAATAACTCCGCCCTAGTACACTTACATCTTTTATCTTTCTCGTGCATTTCTTTTATAAAAAATATATTGTCGCTTTGCACTCGTTGCAGTTTTTAAAAATTCATTGTTAACTATGAAAGTATCACATGTTTTATCGCAATCCATGTTCAAATTAATATTAATATTTTTAACAATACGTCGCCATTTTTGATTATAACCTCACTATGACCATTTACTCTAAAGAATATTTCATTTACATTGTTATATTAATATACCATTTTAATACGCATTTTTTCTTGCAAATTACTAAAATATATTTATATTTATTACTGAGTAAATATAGTCCTTTTGCATACTATATTTTTGCCAACCGCCGACCGAAAAAATAGTACAATACTATATATTATACGATTGGCAACCCTAGCAGGCACCGAGGTACCAACTAAATGGCAGTATTTTTTCGAAAGTCCGTAAAGTTTTGGGGAAACAGTTTGCATATCCTCCCAAGTGTCGATGATAATTCCGCTTTAGTTCTAGGATTTGACAATTTAAACAAAAACTCATCTCATCTTGAAGGTGACCCAAATCATCATATTTTCGCCTTTGTTTGTGTACACGAGATTTATGAGGGGCCCAATTATCGAACTAAATTTCTACTGATTCTAGTGAAGACTAGCTACTCATTTCCATAAGATCATCTGTGCACATTATTTTATTTCGCAATAACTTCATTACTGAGGTCAGTGCTAACGAATTTTTGAAATGAGTATTTTTAAATTTTCGATGGATGGATTTTAGAGAACTACAGAATTTCTATTTATTGAAAATATTTTTGCGATTATTCTACAATCAATCGATTAATAAAACACAAAACTACGATACCATTAAATCGTAAATCGTGGCGGGACCCAAACATAGCGCACTCGAAGTTTCACGCCTACTCACTTCAGCTCGCTCCAAAACGGGATTTGAACCGTACTCAGACGAATCACTTCTTGCCTCTCCAGGTGAATGTCAGCCAAAAGCTTTTCCCACTTACGTGGACTTCAGCGTATTGAACCATCCTCCGTGGATTCATTATTCATAAAGACATTTAGAGGAAAGGAGATTTAGAGGAATTTCTTATTTTAACATAAGGTTGATCTAGCGACGAGCCCCATTTTGTAGTAATGCTTGAAGAATACTGCGAGAAGCAATAAGCACTCCACCTCCCTTGCCCCAGACAGTCTTGGAAAACATTAAAAATATTAATTTAAATAAATTCGTCATCAACAAATTGCGGATTCACCCACGTGATCCAATTGTGAGCTTAACAAGCATAATACTTTATATTTGGTCTGCAAAATTTATGCTTAAAAACAAATAAATACAGTAGCGCATTTACCGTAAAGGCAACATAGGCAGGTGGCTAGGGCGGCAAATATTGAGTTGAAAAATAAAATATTTTTTTAAGCTAGCTGCACTGAAATTAGAATTTATGGTTGTACATTTTAAGACATAAATTTGAGATTCAATTACGCAATCAGAAAGTAGGACAACACTGCTAGGTATTTTTGATATTATTTAAAGGATAATATTTAAAATTACTAATTTAGTATTTTTTAGATTATAACTTATCGAGTGAAAAAACTTTGTTGATGATGGTTTTCCTTAAAAGTTGAAAACCTTTACTCAAGGCAAATACCACTCTTAAAAAGTATAGTAAATAAAATAAATTTAAAATTTACTATTATTTACGGCTAATCGTTCCAAAACTGGTACTTTTACCTCAAAATATTTTTCTTATCGGAAAAAGGGCGGCAAATTCTGAATTGCCTAGGGGTGACAAATATTCAAATCCGCCACTGAATAAAAGTTGTATTTATACGCAGTTTATAACATAAAATTAAAAGTTTTTATTCAAATCCTGGAAATTAGAAAAAACGGTTGCATTGTTTTTCATTGTTGGCGGGGTGTGATTGGTATAAAATTGGTATAGTCCTTATATATTTTATTGACTTTTATTGAATGCCAAAAAATAAAATTGGGATCAGTGTGCACTGTAGGTATGCAGATACTGAAACACAGCCACCCGGAAAGAAAGTGGGGAATTCATTGCCTTTCTCTACTACGAAAAGATTAACGACTATGTTTGAACGAAAAGATGCATCACAGTGTAAGCGAGCGGATAATGTGTAGCGCCGATGTGTAATGCGATACATTACTTTCTACATTCCCTTTTCCCACTATGCATATGTATGTACTTATCTATGAATGTATTTATGCTCATATTTATGTATGTATATTAATATGCAGCATTTGCATCTGCATTTACACATTCATATGTAGGTACATTAGGGTGGTCCAAAAACGCATGAGAAAAATTGAAGTGGGAATTTGTACGCTCTCACCCCTATATAGCCTAATTTTTTATTTTTTAAATAAAAAAATATTTAGAGGATGCTAAAAGCGCTCAAATATGTATTTTATATGGAGAAAAAACATTTTTTCGTAGAAATGGTATAAAACTCTTGAAAATCAATATTTTTCGACCGGCAAACTCTGCTTCACTTCAGGATATTCCCGATAATAATGCANTTCGTAGAAATGGTATAAAACTCTTGAAAATCAATATTTTTCGACCGGCAGACTCTGCTTCACTTCAGGAGATTCCCGATAATAATGCCCAATTATTTATTTAAAATTTTTTTCAAAGTAACTATATTTTATAGGGCCCAAAAGCCCTCCGAAAATGCAATGCGGGGATAAATACAAATACTTAGTATTAATTTTTTTTTTAATAAACNCCAAAAGCCCTCCGAAAATGCAATGCGGGGATAAATACAAATACTTAGTACTAATTTTTTTTTTTAATAAAAGATTGGATATTGTTATTGGAAGTCTCCTGAAAAGGAGTACAGATCAAAAAATATTAATTTTCAAGAATTCTATACCATTTCTACGAAAAGTTGTTTTTCCCCACATAAATTACATGGAAAACTTTGAGCGCTTTGAGCGACCTCTTTATATTTTANAAAATATTAATTTTCAAGAATTCTATACCATTTCTACGAAAAGTTGTTTTCCCCACATAAATTACATGGAAAACTTTGAGCGCTTTGAGCGACCTCTTTATATTTTTTTGATATATTACTCTGGTATTATTGGATAACATTCCCTTAATTACATACCTGTCTTGGGCAGTTAGAATGGGCCTAGTGCCCGAAAATATGCTCTCGAAAAAAGACTAGTAAAATTAAAACGTTGATACTGAACGATTTACGCATTGTCATGGGTTGAAACTTGTTACCAGGAGGTGCCTGGGGTTGCTAACTAGGAATCTGAAATCAGTTTTTCGAAATTCAAAATGGCGGATCCAAAATGGCGGTCCATTTTTTTTTAAATGATTGGATTTGTTCGAAACCCGGCACTCGAGAATTTTTGGGGTCGCCGATTACGAATATGATATCTATTTTTTTAAATTCAAAATGGCGGATCCAATATGGCGATCAAATTTAAAAAAAGTACTAAAATTAAAACGTTGATACTTAACGTTTTAATCATTGTCAAGGGTTAAAACATGTTTCCAGGGGGTTCCTGGGGTTGCTGATTGCGAATCTGATGTCATATTTTCAAAATTCAAAATGGCGGTTAAGAGATTCAAACAAATCCAATAATTTTTTTTTAAGTTTGTCGCCATTTTGGATTCCTCATTTTGAATTTTGAAAATCTGACATCAGATTCGTAATCAGCAACCCCAAAAAATGGCGGATCCAATATGGCGATCAAATTAAAAAAAAAATACTAAAATAAAAACGTTGATACTGAGTTTCAACCCTTGACAATGCTTAAAACGTTCAGTATCAACGTTTTAATTTTAGTAATTTTTTTTAAATTTGATCGCGAAATTGGATCCGTCATTTTGAATTTTAAAAAATTGACTTCACATTCGTAATCGGCGAACCCAAAAACTCTCGAGTACCAGTTTTCGAACAAATCCGATAGTTGTTTCAGAAAATTAATCGCCATTTTGGAACCGCCATTTTAAATTTTGAAAAACTTTTTTACATATGAAGAAATCAATATATTCACAAAACTGGGGGCCAAATACAGTAAAACTGCGTTTCTAGTTTTTCTCTCTGACGTCAGGACTTTTTTTAAAAGGACTTTGAAGTTTCTAGAATATGATTGAATAAAAAATATATTCAAAAGATGCGGTGCATTGTAGAATAACAATATGGGTATCAATTAAAAGGAAAAGTTCTGTAGAATAGAAAAAAATTAATTTGTGGGTGCTCCAGGACGAATAACTATTGAAAATGTCCTTTTAAAATTTTATCCTTGAATATCCTTGGAAATTTGCAATACNTGCGGTGCATTGTAGAATAACAATATGGGTATCAATTAAAAGGAAAAGTTCTGTAGAATAGAAAAAAATTAATTTGTGGGTGCTCCAGGACGAATAACTATTGAAAATGTCCTTTTAAAATTTTATCCTTGAATATCCTTGGAAATTTGCAATACTTATTTTTGAAAAAAATATATGTCAAGGACTAATATGTTAACTACCACATCCCCGAATTTTGTCCTTCTAACTTTATTAGTTTTAGATAAAAAAAATTACACTTATCTTTATAACATATTGATAGTTACAATATACATAAATGAAGATACTGGAATCATTATTATGGAACCATATATGCGCTCTTAAATAACAAACTGACCGTATGATATACCTACGGTTTAAATACTTTAATTGGGTTGTATACAAGGGCGTAGCCAGCCTTTCATCTAGGAGCAGGAGTTTATATAGGGGGGAAAAATGGTTTTAATAATTTTTTTTTTGTATATAAAACGAAATTATTGAGTTTAAGAAAGTATAAGTTTACTGGTGGCCTTTACAACGATATCAATTTTTAAAAATCGGTTGGTATTTTTTTTGTTTAAAATATTTTTCTTTATAAAAAAGAGGTATTTTTTGTATTAAAGTGTTTTTCGGTTAGTAATTTCTTTGTTAAATTTTTTTTTATAAAAAAGGTATTTGTTTCCTTTTAAGTGTTTTTTCTTAAATTTTTTAATACGAAGTACACAAATACGCATATCAGAAAAAATAAGATTTTATTGTGTTAACAACGGTATTAATTTTTAAAAAATCGGTTAGTAATTTCTCCGTTTAAAATATTTTTTTTGTAAAGAAAGGTATTTTTTCCTTTTAAATGTTTTTTCTCAAATTTTTACATAAAAGGTATACAATTAGGCATACAGAAGAGAATCAGGGGGTCTAATCACGTTTACAACGATACCAACTTTTTAAAAATCAGTTCAAAATTGTTTGAAATATAAGGTTTTTAATTTTTCGAAGACCCGACATTTGCCCCCTTATAGCACCTGTAATATACATAAGTTTGAAAAGAAAAAGTTATAAACCATTTAAACAAGAGCAAAAGGCGGTTTACGGCTGTATTTTTAGTTTTTTAATTATTCACATATAATAATAAAAAATAATTTTTTACCAAAGATCCTATTTCGAACTTCGAAGGCCCATATCTCGATTTCGGAGGCTAACTTCGAAAAACGGAGAAAACACTTTTTTACCTACGACTGAATCTCTTAAAAAAAAAAAATTGGTTTGGTCCAATACCCAGCGGCGTGCTGTAGTGTAATGATTCTAGTATCTTCATTTATGCATATTGTAACTATAAATATCTTATAAAGAGAAGTGGAACATTTTTTTATCTAAAACTAATCACAAACAATCATATTCTAGATTTTTCAAAGTCTTTAAAAAAAAATCCTGACCTCAGAGAGAAAAATTAAAACCGCAGTTATACTATATTTGGCTCCTAGTTTTTTGAATACATTGATTTTTTCGTGTGTAACAAGTTGCAATCGATAACAATGCGTAAGTTGTTCAGTATCAACGTTTCAATTTTACAAGTCTCTTTTCGAGAGCATATTTTTGGGCATTTGGCCTATTCTAACTAACCAAGACAGGTATGTAATTAAGGGAATGTTTCCCAATAATACCAAAGTAATTATATGCAAAAACCTCATTTTTACCCGAATTTTAACATGTCCAGAAAATAAACAATTGAGAACATCAGCGTTTTTATAAAAAACTGACCAGCGCGACCGCTAAAACATTAAAAAAAAAAACACGTTTCTCTTTTTTTCACAAATAACAATAATTTGAGGAAGCATTTATGAATTTCCAAAAAAAAAATTATTTAGCCACGCTAATATATATATGTGTATGTATATATATATATATATGTATATATATATATATATATTGCACTGGTTTATACTGCATATACTCGTATCGATGTATGTACATACATATGTATAACTTCTAATCATTTTAAAGTTTTTCTTACATCTGATATTCTCATTTTACGGTTCAGTTAATACCAGCCAGCGTCTAACCAGCACGATTCACCTACATTATAGTTATATGTGTATGTATAATTGCCACTCTCAGAGTCGCTGAATGTTTTTTGTTGATATTTTCTGATTGGTTTTTTGTGGTCACTTGGCAAGTCAGGCTATCACTTACACAGGCGTTGTTGCATAAGGGATTTCCTGGAATTTCAACGTGCAAATTCAGCAGTTCTTTGCCTTCTTTTCCCAATTTCGTCTGGCATTTTTTCCGACACAATGATTGCATTGCAGGTGAATACCAATTACACAACGTAGACTACAAAGACATTATGAAAATATTATAAAAATAATACAAATTGCATGCTCCCAGTGAGAAAATGGAATGTTTGGTAATGTAGAAAGTAATGTTTCGCCCTTATAGCCTAGACATTAAAAGATGCATAATTTTTCGTACAGGCATATCGTACGAAAGTAATGTGTCGCGTGCCGCCTTATAAAACTATAAATATAATCTCTAATTAAAAATTAAAAAAAAGTTTTGAGCTCGTGACCAACGAGTTGGTAATCGAACGCGCCCCCATTTGGCTGCGGCAACTGTTGAGATAACGTGGGAAAAATTAATTTGTTCTCAAACTTATTTTTGTTTGTGGCTTTAAAACTGCACATTATCCCTTCAATCGCTTCCCATTGGCAAAGTGGAATGTTTGGTAATATATCGCCTTACACATCGCCGCAACCCATTACCGGATCGCTTTGATTTCCAAGCGAAAGCTTTTCTATCTTTGATCAGCGCTTATTTTTCGTATCGAAGAAGTAACACATTATAGTAATATGTAATGTAATGGGAAAGCGAATAAACATATTGTAGTGCATTACTCCATCGATAATAAAATCGAAGTGCTTACCAAAGAAGCAAAGTTTTTTCTGGGTTGTTTTGCCGAACGTGCGCAATACGAAGTATCTGCAAAACTATCGATAGTGGCACAATCGATGGTTTTCGGTAGTTTCATAGACAACGATCGGTAATATCGATGGTTTGCTCGGGTGACCCCTTAAATGTAAAAGCGGTACACAAATATGATTTTATTTACACATATTAGCTCTGATCGAATACTTCTCGTGTAAAATCCTGTACAAATGTCAGACAGCAAAATTACTCTCTGAAGTGAGAGTAAAAAATGAGTAACAGCAAAAAGTGCGGGAACAAAAAAGAAGCATTTTTCCTGTAAAAACATCAACCAGTGATCACTTGACACTTTTCATGATTTTACCAGAAATAAAAAGGTTCGGGTAAAATCTTGCAACTTCATTATCTACTCTCCAAAAACCGCTCTCATTTACTGGATTTTGGAGGAATTTGGAGTACGGGATCATTTTTCCTGTAACTTTCCGCAAGTTCGTATAAAAACCAGTAAGTTCATGGAGTACTGGATCAGAGCTATTATATTGAACGGATTTAGAAGCGAAAATAATACAACTTTTCATTTATTTTCACACTAATAGTTCATTTCCACCAAGCCTTAACTGCAGTTTATACCTATTGAAAATGCGAGATTACACATTTAAGGGGGTAATTGCTAAGTACAAGCAAACAAAAGTAAAAACGCAAACAGTAAGAAATAAACCCTGCCGATCATGCCATGTGAAAATTCTTGTAACCTACCTGACCTCTTAACTGCTGTTAAGATTTTGTTGAAAATAGGCTATATATGGGTGCTTTCCACAACGTCAAAATACAAAGCATCAGTCTCTTTTATTTCTAAGCCGCACTAGAAGAATAAATATAACTTGCGCAACCTAATTTAAAATTAGCCTCTAACCGTGGTTGCGCACATTTGGCATTACAATCTGCTGAGGTTTAGAAATAAAAGAGATTGATGCTTTGTATTTTGACGTTTTGGAATGCGCCCTATAAGTGGGGTCTATCTCAGAATTAATCGTAGTCCAATTTTTATTCCGAATAGCTACGAACGTAGCGGATACTTTGAATACACACGTTCGTGGCAATTCGGATTTAGTAATCGCATTTTCGTACTTTCACGAGAAATTGGGCTACGATGTTCTGTTCACGGTGGTTAATTCTAACTCCCAGTTAAACATTGTTATCAACGTTATCAACACACAGCCTATGTGTGACCGATAAAGCAGTTAATGTGCTTAACTGAAGGATGTGCCTCCAGTTAGCGTTAACTAGACATGGTGCAAACGGCCCGGTTATCGACGTTACCGACACCGTGTTATAGGCATGGAGTCGAAGATGTCGATAACGATATTAACCGAAGATTAGTGTCAACCAGGCTTTGAGCAACCGGCCCTAAGTAGGAAGATTCAAAACAAAACAGTGTAATCATTTATTTTTCTTAGGCCCCCTTCACATGCTTATAACAGGCAATCGATAAAAAGTCGATAATGCACACCGGCCGTCAATTTTTAGCAGGCAGTTGAGAAAATGGCTCTTAAACTAATAACAATGTTTCGCAAAAACAATTTATACATACATGCATAGGGGTAATGGCAGCGACGTTGCCTGCGAAATATAACCTATTCACGCTGATTTGCTTGACCTTTTTTTGTCGGTCCAAACAGGAATCTCGATTAATGGTTGTTCGGTAGCTCGTTTCCAATGGGATGGTGACAAGAAAGTGGCTGACTTGCGTTTAATGATTTTGGGATAACCGGCGTGTGGTGGTCCGATTGCTGCCAAATGAATAGACCATGATTGATATTCACATCCTCTTTATTTCCACAAGTAACAACGTGGTTCGGAATTTTCCGGGAGGAATGTGGTGGAACAATGCCGATAATTACTTTCCCCAGGTATACGACCTCTGAGAATCTACCTCAACCAAACCTGATACAGGAAGAAAAAAAACTGGAAACGAATAGCACGATTACCTTCTATGTTCCCGCCTCGAACATACTGTACACTTACGGCTTTTTACTGTCAGCCTGTTTTCTTATACCTGGGCTAAGTCGATTTCACTTTATTAGATTATGAGTGAATACCGAATAACTGAATGTCGCCAGTTTTTAATTCAATTTAAATACTCGGTTATGATTATTTCCGTTCTTGCGAGGGCTGATATGTGTGGTTTGCCCCGTGCCCAATTTGGAAAAGTAAAATACTTCCCTAGCCTCGTGGTATGTGACCACCGATTCTTTTATCGTATGTGAGTGTGAGCGTTTTCATAGTGGCATGTCAATTCGTGTCTATACCGATATGATGGTTCGTGTCTTGCATAAACATTTGCTACGTACATTCATCTGGCAATCCCCCTATCTTGAAGTTTTAGCTTTGACAGTTTTGTTATGTTTACATTTTTCATGATTGTTCTTATGTCTATTATTTGGCCAATAAAAAATAATGGATCAACGCGTGAGTAGGAAAGCCAAAAATGCCCCAGACTGCTTTAAGTAGATATATATATATTTAAATACATAGGTAGTAGAGAGCTGCATGATTTCATAAAAACCGTGAACTTGAACTTTTTATTTTGACCAATATTTTCGTTATTACTTCACTTTTTGCAGTTTTTAATATATCAAAAGATAGATAATTAAAATATCTTTCAGAATTATAGATGAACGATAAGTTTTGAGACATGTGTGTGAGGGTGCAAAAGAAAACAAATGGAATTTTTTACCTTTGTGAATGTTCACGTTTATGCTCGCATTGAACTGTATAGCGAGCAGCGTTGTCGTTTTGGTCCAATTATATATTATGTGTTTTTATAAGTGTGAAACACAAAAGAATAACCATAACTCTTGTTTGGTTTCAAATTCGGACAAACTAGAGCACTTAATCAGATTTTATTATAATTGGATTAACGATTAATGATTAAAATGAATTAATCGCAATCACAACCGAAGATTAACGATTAAAACAAAATTAATCATTAATCGTAAAGATGATTACGATTAATTAATTTTAATCGTTAATCGCGATTAACATTTTAATTGTTTATTTTTAATCCTTAATCGGAGTAACAATTTGCCAACACTGACGTTTACACGCTGGAAACTCCAGCATTATTTCGGATTTGGTGATAACGCGCGAAAGATTTCATTGGGAATACTCCACTAAAGTCTGTGAGTAAAATCACTAATCTTGGCTTTGTAATTAACTCCAGCCTTACTGGTATCGACCACATTAACTCTTTTGTGGGTAGAGTATATGGTACTCTGCGTAACTTAAGACAGTTTGTGCACTATACACCTCTTCAAATTAGAAGAAAACTTGCCATCCAACTCATACTGCCACTTATAACCTACTCAGAGTTAGTTTACAACAAACTTGATTCTAGATCTGCTCATAAAACTGAAATTGCTTTTAATCACGACACTCGTTATGTTTATGGCTTGCGCAGGTTTGTCCAGAAAGCTAGAAGCTGCATTTTCCTTTTCCGTCTGATGTCAGTAAAAACACCATCATATTTGTATGAAAAACTTGTATTTGGTAAATCCGTCCGTTCTTGTACCTTATCTGTATCCAGTTTTAATTATGTAACCTCCACAAGACTGTTTTTTGTCAACACCGTACGTATCTGGAATTCTGTTCAGGCTAATATTAGAAACACTCTTAACCAAAACAACTATAGTCGACTTCTTTATAGTTATCTCTCTGATCATAAAACTTAAATTGGGCATATATTTATTTTTTAACTGACTATCTATAATAAATGTAAGGCTACTTCTCTATTAACTTTGTAACGTTACTATTTATTTATAATTCCCTCTATATTTTTAATTTATATGTACATATATGCATACTTATAATGAAGAAATCATATAGACGATATTGTATTCGTATGTCCTTTGTTTGTTGTACTATAAAAGTTAAGACATATTATTGTACTAATTATAATCACTGAAATGAATAAATGAAATGCATTCACTTTGCTCACAACTATAAGTTTTGTTTGTTTTTTCTAAATTTACTAAGCACACAATTTTCTGCAAAGAAAAACTGACTTCCCAAAGCTATGATCGATCATTTGTTGAAACTGAACGAAAATTTGCCTATCGTCTTGAAAGAAAAATTGGTGATAGGCAATTTGCAAAGTGTGAGTGTATGCAAATTAAACAAAATTTGGAATTTTTTAATAAAATGCATAAAATCTCAGATTTTGTTTTTTCAAACATAAACATTTTTTGATATGAATTGAATTAATTTCAAAGGATTTACATTTTTTACAAACGTTTTTTCCGCAATACGTTAATTGTTTTATTTAAAAGCCCGAATTTGTTTTGTTTAACTTTAAATATTGGTATGAATGGTTAACCAACACCATAAGCAATATTATACTGTCAATTTGTGTAGCTAAAACCCCGTAAATTCAGGAAATTCCGTTTTAATGATGAACAAAAATTTGGTAGTTTGGAAACCGATTTGGTAGGCGTTTTGGTAACTAAAATTAAACTCAAGTGGCAACACTGGAGCTTTAACCCTGGAACACAAATCGTATTTTTTAAACGGGTACCGGGGTACCCACAACAGGACCTTTTTTCCGTATAAGTCGAGTATTAGTTGACATTTCTTTCACATCCTGCGGATCGTCGTTATTTAGCTTAAAGAAAGGAATTTGGACAATTGAAAGTAAAAAAATTGTGTTTTTTATCAAAAAAATAATCGACTTGAAATGTAGTATACCGTACCAGCACCTGGGTACCCGGGTACCCAATTACTTCGGTATTATACGCACGCGATTCGTAAAAATAACTATACTGTATAACTTATTTATTTATAGCAAATATTATATTTTAAGATGTTTTTGGAATGTTCATCACATAACACTTGTTCACATTCCCAGCAGTTTTTCCTTATTTTTCGTATTTTTTTCTTTTCCTGTTTATTGCAAATGAAATCACAACCAGTTACTTCGAGTCTTCCTGGTGCATTTCGTCCAATTAAAGGGTTTGGCGTAACATCCACAGTAATTTTTTGATGACCTATGATGCTTTCAATGGCGATTTTTTTAGTATAATTTCTCATTATTTGTGAGTTTGACAAACGACTTGGGATATTGGTTTCGTTAACTCCTCGCTCAGTTGAAGCATAAACAGCCGTCACTGGTTGATTTTCTTTGCAGCATTTCATTATTTTCATAAGAAAAAAGATATGAAGCGAATGAACTAATATCTATTATATTGAAAAACATCGCTAAAGGCCATCGCAAAAGTTGTCGTTTCGTTGTGTATCTTCCAGCAATCTGGTTCATGGTATCAACGCCAGCTTTATACTTATTATAATAAGATATAATATGGGGTGTCTGCTAGTCATCATCGTTCACAGCCTTATCGCAATGCCATGTGGATAGCATAATTACGGGTTTATTTCTGTTTGGTACGTATAAGCACATAGTTACTCTGTCATGAACACCAAATACGGTAGAGTACTGCTCTCAGGCCCTCTTTGGGGCCCATTATGTTTTGTATGTAGGGCTTATTTTTTCTCAAAGTACCAACAAGAGTACAATTCCATGAAAGCAAGTGCTTGGAAAGGGATATACATAGATGTAAAGACAATGTCCATGTATACATATATTTTCGCCTGTGCCTTTGTATGCGATAGCACATGTCCGTGTATTTTAATGTAGTTAGGGGACTCCCATATTATTTTTGCGATTTTTCTTACTAAGTTCTCTTAATTTAATCTATATTCACAAAAAAATTTCAGTCCGAAAAATGGATTTGTGAATGATAGTAAAACAAATACTGTGTGGGTACCCGGGTACCCCGGGTGCTAGACAAAGTAAGAAAACTTGGGTTTTAACACAAGGGTTCACTTCACCACAAAACATAAACTGTGTTAGTCGAATCGACTAACCTTAGTGTTCTACGGTTAATAACACCATGTTACAAAAAAAAAACATGAAATACACCCGAAACAAAACCTAGTGTAGGTTGTAGGTATTAGAGGGCTGCATGTAGATTTGAATATTTTACTTCACATATGTACAAAACACCCAGCGTTTGGAAATTTGTAAGTTATGAAAATTCATTCGTTTTACATTTTCTACCTTCAAATGGAAGAATGAGAATGAACGAATGAAAAACATTCAGATAATTAAAACTCATTTCGGTAAAAGGTTTTCTTCGTATAGTAATAGGAGCGCAGCAATACACACATACATGCATAAATTAATAGAAAACAGCTCANAGCTCTAGAATTTTTTACAACGCTTTTATCAACTTGCAATGTTGTGTTCCAGAAACTTTCAATGTTGTGGATCCCGAAACTTTCAATGTAGTGTTCCGACACCAAAGCAAAGCTTTGAAAAGCTCCTTTAAACATCTGTAGTGAATAGGGCGAGGTAGATGACATCTAGATGTCGCCCTTGTAATACGTTTGCTACACCGGAAATAGACGAGACGCCATTCTTTAAATAAAATTAATTGGTGCTCGTTTGTATGTACATACATATGTAAATGCATGTGTGTGCACCTTTCTATTAATATCGTTGAATTATTTTAATATCTATTGCAAAATTTTATTCAGACAGGACTAAAAAGTAGAAAATAAATAATATAAAAAAAACTTTTTAATATACAACGCTTTTATAAATGGACTAAAAAGTAGAAAATAATACTTCTCAGTCCCATAGAATTTGTTTTGATAACTTTTGATTTTGAAATTTTAGCAAAAGTCATTATAAACAATTTATGAAATAAAATGAAAAGCGTGGGGCGCATGTAATACACTTGAATTGATATGAAATATGTAATATATGTATGTATGTATGTGGGTATATGAATAACGACCGCTTAAAATCGATTTCAAAGTTCTACTTTCGCTGTAGAAATTTTAGGTCTACGTTATGTAGTTTGACTATTGTCAATTAAATCGAATGCTTTGTATTGCATGCGCTCCACGTTTTTCATTTTCAATTTCATAGATTGTTTATAATGACTTTTGCTAAAATTTCAAAATCAAAAGTTATCAAAACAAATTCTATGGGACTGAGAAGTATTATTTTCTACTTTTTAGTCCATTTAAAAAAGCGTTGTATATTAAAAAGTTTTTTTTATATTATTTATTTGCTTTTGTATTAAAATATCAATAATCACCCTCATCGCGCGAGTCGTGTCGAATGCAAGTCGTTTTTCGAGAGTCGAATCGTATCGAAAATTTCACGTCATTGCCTAAAATTTCCACTCGACTAGTGTATTAAAACGGAAAAACTTGGCAGCACTGTACAATTTTCGACAATTTTCGTCGTTTATTTATTTCAGCACGACAGTAGAAAATGCCAATGTTGTCGAGTCGTACAATTTAGCCTAATTTGCGACTTACACAATGAGGCTGAATGTTGCCGCCACGAAGTTATTGCTTTCCAAGAGCAATATGCGGTCTCCATTGGCAAAATTTTGCCTGATGATATTATCAAGATAAAAACTTTTACCTGTGGAGAGAGCAAATTAAGAAACCCTGCAAAAATTGTGTGACGAATCTCTAAAGAGAATATTCCGGGATTAGTCTCAATCGGGTACAATTTGGCATAAATTAGTCACAGCTAGTCTCATACAGGTACTACTGGATATCAGTTAGTCTCGACACATCCCTTGCAGCTCCTTGATTGGACCTTACTCCGATAAAACTATGTTTACTCCGTTGTTGAAGAATTTCTAATTCTACTCCGCTTGTCTTCAAACCTAATCTGGTTTTGGCTCACGTTCTGGTGGCTGCTGTGACTGAGTGGATAGACGTACGTACTATTACTCCACAACATCTAAATTAGAAAACGTTTTTTCTAACAGGGGCAGGCAAATGCAAACCTCCGAGTGTAGTTCGGCTATGAGAAAGCTTCTCTAAAACCCATTTTCCGTTTGGAGGCGCACACCACAAAACACTTGATTAAAGTGTAATAGCCCAGTTATGCATATTTACTAAGCTTTGCATGAGAGTTGTCACATAAGAATCTGTTAAATGGGCTTTGCGTGTAAGCGGTTACCCAACGCATATCACTTAACATGTAGAATTCTGTTGGGTTTAGATTTTTACGTAAAAATGGTATAGCAGTGCAAGTATGCATAACTGGGCTATAAGCCCCAAAATATTGTTATTGAAGTGAAAACTTCTTTACCGGCGGCAGTGATTTGAAACTCGATGAAATGAAAAACGTGACAACAACTGCAAAAACAATACGAATTTGTATGTTATTTGACTTTTAACCTTTATTAGGCGCATAAAGAAAATCACACAATTAGTCGCATGGGGTCCCGAGTGACCCCAAATAAAAGACATATTTTTTTCGAACTTGAAATGGCCTTGTAAACATGCGCCTAATTAAGGGTTAAGGGTTATAGAATTCAAGCAAACTATCGAAGATAAATTGAAGTGCGCTAAGAAGTGTTGATATGAGTGTTATTAGTCCTTTAGTTTCAATTGATTAAAGGATTTAGGCACTTTTTATCAATGAACTCGGTAAGAGTGTGCAAGAGACTCGTGGTGGTACCGCTGCACCGCTTAGATCTGGAATTGACCAGAAAGTCGGATTTCAAATTTCAAAAAAATTACTCGGTGCTACAAAAAAAATCACGTAATGCACCCTAAACAAAACTAAACGCCTTGTTTGGGCTAAATGTAACAATATATTNGGTAAGAGTGTGCAAGAGACTCGTGGTGGTACCGCTGCACCGCTTAGATCCGGAATTGACCAGAAAGTCNAGCAAACTATCGAAGATAAATTGAAGTGCGCTAAGAAGTGTTGATATGAGTGTTATTAGTCCTTTAGTTTCAATTGATTAAAGGATTTAGGCACTTTTTATCAATGAACTCGGTAAGAGTGTGCAAGAGACTCGTGGTGGTACCGCTGCACCGCTTAGATCTGGAATTGACCAGAAAGTCGGATTTCAAATTTCAAAAAAATTACTCGGTGCTACAAAAAAAATCACGTAATGCACCCTAAACAAAACTAAACGCCTTGTTTGGGCTAAATGTAACAATATATTGTAATACATCATTTTTAAGGTCTATAAATCCCGCTTTTAAAACATGTGTGATTTTTAAAATCGGATGAAAAATAGTCAAGCTATTAATAGATGAGTGCATCAAGTATGAAAATAAAGCATGGACGGTTCAGGAACTCTAAGAAACCTATTTATATGTATGTACTCAGAGTTGNATGAGTGCATCAAGTATGAAAATAAAGCATGGACGGTTCAGGAACTCTAAGAAATCTATTTATATGTATGTACTCAGAGTTGCCACAGACAAATTTTTTTCCTACCAAAATTTCCTACCATAACCAACCAAAACCTACCAAACATTTTTTTGAGTTTTAATATTTTTTTTCTAACATAACATTTAGAAAAACTAAAACACAGCTAGTACAATAAAAACAAATTAACTGCGTATAATGATTCATCTTACTGTGCATATATACATATCGTCATTAGATACGAATATAGGCGCGAGATCAAAAGTTGACAGCGAAAAAAGACGAGTAAAAAAATTTCGGCGAAGAAGGACTTAACATAGGCGAGGGCAAAGAAAGACGCGTTAACCTATTTGACAGCGAAGAAAGACGAAGAAGACTTATTTTCACAGTCAACTATGTTTGCGAGTATACGAATTCCCCATGTTTACGCGTCTTTTTTCGCAATTTTTTTTCACGCATCCTTTTTCCCGTCAAAACACCCGATCGTCTTTATTCGTGTCAAGTGACTATATTATTATTATTACGTCGGAGATACCCGCGTTGCGACATAAGAAGATATATTGTGCTAAATCCTAATTGTAATCTCTCCAACCTTAGGCTATTTCAAAAGCTCAGCACTTTGGATAATGCCATTTTCCAAATTTTAGAGGGAGAAGACAATCCTTCTCCAAGGTGCATCAATCTACTATTCATGCTTCGTGGATAGGCACATAGAATATACTCTGGGGTTTCCTTCACCGGCCCACAAAACCTACCTCCTGAAAAGTTATGAATCTCTTTGATTGTCTTATTCCCTTCGACTTCCGCCAGCGTGCAGCAATTCCCAGCTAGCTCCTAAGTAGGTCTGCAGTGTATCCTTTAGATGTACCGCAGAAAGGCTCGGAACCATGCAAACGCATTTGGGCTCCACTCTTTGCAAGACAGTCAGCCCTTTCGTTGCCTTCAAACCCTTCATGTCCCTGAACCCTCCACAGCGGTACGCTATTGTGAGCTCCCAGGTGGTTAAAGAGTTCAAAAGCCTTGATGCCGTTTTAAAAGACCCTAAGGCTTCTTACGCTGCCTGAATATCTGGCATTATATTTATTCTGGCCTCATTTGCCTTCTACGATAAAATTCGTGAACACAGACTTCGATTGCGAAGACCTCCGCCCAGACTATGGTTGCCCATTGGCAGACTTTCCTGGAATCTTGGTCCAAGTACGCCATAAAGTATATATGGATGTTCGTATTGTATATTGGCAATAATAAGGGTATATGTTTGTACTGAGGAATCATGTTTGCGGCCGCCGTTATACAAACGCGCCGGTGAAATATTTATGTAAAAAAAATTTCTAAAATGTTTGGAGTTACATATTTTCTATTTTTCTCAAATAACTATTACTCGTAGTCCCAAAACCTACCAAAATCCAATCGAGCCTACCAACCTACCAAATGGAAAAAATACCTACCAGTTTTGGTAGGAAAAGCCCATGTTTGGCAACACTGGTTGTACTCGACACTAACTACAACCTACACTACGCTTTGTTTCGGGTGAACTTCTTAATTTCTTTGTAGCACCGTATTATACTGTGCGACAATTTTATCACAATTCAAACCAGCCCGGACTTTAATATTTTATGAATTTATACATATTCAGTACTAAAATCTTCGATGGATTTGCAAAAGTTAACTCGTATTTTTATTTTATGACCTACTAAATTTTTCATGTCCCGGCCTGAGTAGTTTTCAGAGCAGTGGAAAAAATGTCTAAAATAAATGACTGAGCGAAATTAAAGGTTAAGATATATATAGTAAAAGGCCGTTTTGACTCTTACTTTAAGAAACCCCGCAAGAAGCAAATTTGGAAGGCCGTTAGGGGATTGATATATTCTAGAAAATTATTTTTCGGAAAATTTTAGTATGGATCTTCTTAGGCAAAAGCTACATGCCACCATCGTAAAAGCTTCTCAAAAATTAAAATAAAAAATCAGCAAAAAAACATGGCTTTTTTCTACTTAATTAAAAATAACAACAGTAATAATTTTCATTGAAGACTGGATCCATGATTCAATAATAGAAAGGTTTTGCAATAAAACAGTCTTCTCGCTCCCACACATAAAATCGGCTCCTTTACTTGTGCAGAATGTTGCTCACTCTACAGTTTTTAGTTATATTAGTAGTAAAACCAAAAATTCTTCATACTAAATATTCGTTGGCGTCACCTTCGTTTGTGTAATTTTCTAGAACAAGTCTAGAATAGCGGCAGTATAGCTATAAAATAACAAAAAATTCCGATTGATAGAACTTTTTACGCTGATTTCAACGATACCAAATTTATTTGGCGCAGGTAAAAAATAAAGAAGATATAAGAGGTTTATTTGTATTTTTTATTATCACTAAATTGTTGAAACCCAAAAGTAGATCATAATAAAATATGTAATATCGAATTAAAGATAATAACTTGTACTCTCTAAATAATATACATTTCTTTACCATTAATTATGCAGTTTTTTCAAAAAAGGTTATTTCATGAAAAAATTACATTTGTTCGTTTTTTTGTGGTTTTAGTTTAAGAATACAAAAAGCTATAAATTATGTACATCAGCTGAAGAACAAATTAATTACCTTTATGGTGACGTCATTAGTTTTTTAATCGGTTATTAAGTTCATAAGATATTAATATTTAAAATATCTAAAAACTGAACTTTAACCTTCTAGAACCTCTTCATTTTTTACTTGCGACAAATCATTGTTGGTTGAAATGAGCATAAAAATTTCTATTGATCTGCATTTTTCANGAACAAATTAATTACCTTTATGGTGACGTCATTAGTTTTTTAATCGGTTATTAAGTTCATAAGATAATAATATTTAAAATATCTAAATACTGAACTTCAACCTTCTAGAACCTCTTAATTTTTTACTTGCGCCAAATCATTGTTGGTTGAAATGACCATAAAAAGTTCTATTGATCTGCATTTTTCGTTTTTGCATAGCTGAACGGTCGGTATTCTAGATTTGTTCCCGGAAATGACGAATAACTTAAATCAAAATTGCATATTTTTATGTATTGATTAGTATTTCAATTAAAACACCAAATATATTGCAAATTCGCATAGAATTAATACTACACATTTTACTTCTAATTGTATACTTTGCGTCCTTTTTGTAGTACCATTCCACTACCGTCTTCGCAAAATGCGATCACATTCTTCCCCTTTCTCCTACTTCCAAAATACAAATCTAGATAAAGGAATGTCAAATTTTAGCTGTCACAAATTACACAACCTTGTATTATTGAATCATGGACTGGATCCATTTCAAAANCACATTCTTCCCCTTTCTCCTACTTCCAAAATTCAAATCTAGATAAAGGAATGTCAAATCTTAGCTGTCACAAATTACACAACCTGGTATTATTGATTCATGGACTGGATCCATTTCAAATCATGCAGGCTGTCCTTTGGTATATCGAGAATTGACTTCAGAATAGAATATGTTTTTATGCTTGAAAAATAAATGAGCACGTATTTTTTTGTGTTTTTTAAGATTTTGTCAAAAAATAATATTTTTTTGCAAATTTTGTTGTAAACCTTGTAGTTTCCGTAATTTGTAAGCTATTTAGTTGCTCCTAAGGTTATTCTCCCCCATTTTTGTATTTATTTTAAATTGATCAATAAAAGTGGAAAATTTGGATAAACGATAAAAATAATTCGATTTTATGAAAAAAAAACAAACAAAAAATCCTCAATATAATATCTTATTTTCTTTTGTATTTGTATGCTGATCAATTTGGTGTAAAGTTTTATAATGTTTTTTTTTTTTTGTAGGCTTGGTTGATCTATCTTGTGCAAGTTCAAGAGAAAACTCTCGGTTTCTACTTCGTTTTATGTCCAGCGTTTCGCANTTTTCTTTTGTATTTGTATGCTGATCAATTTGGTGTAAAGTTTTATAATGTTTTTTTTTTTTTGTAGGCTTGGTTGATCTATCTTGTGCAAGTTCAAGAGAAAACTCTCGGTTTCTACTTCGTTTTATGTCCAGCGTTTCGCAAATTTCCTTAGCTTCATTTGGGGCGGAAATAGGCAAATATAAATAAACACTTAAGCAGGGATCACAAGATTTGTACATTTGCACACAAAATGCCAAATCTAGATTTGTCCACATTGCGTATTTGGATATTCATCTACAATAATTTCTTTTGCTATCAGACGATTTGGGTGCTTAAGATCCAAATGTNCTTGTGCAAGTTCAAGAGAAAACTCTCGGTTTCTACTTCGTTTTATGTCCGTTTCGCTAATTTCCTTAGCTTCATTTGGGGCGGAAATAGGCAAATATAAATAAACACTTAAGCAGGGATCACAAGATTTGTACATTTGCACACAAAATGCCAAATCTAGATTTGTCCACATTGCGTATTTGGATATTCATCTACAATAATTTCTTTTGCTATCAGACGATTTGGGTGCTTAAGATCCAAATGTTTTGTCACACATTTGCACACAGCAGTAAAGTGACAAATATTGTCCACATTCATTCACACGGTTTAACAGTTTGGTCACAAGTACTTGTACAGCTGCTCAGGTGTCAAACAAACTTTTGCATCTATGATATCGTGAGATTGGAAGTGAAGTAATGGATACGCATTCTCAGAATTGAATACACCCTCAAAATCTGGACTTAGGTCAAAAACGCGTTTTCATAGGTTGGAACTCGTAACTTTATGTAAAGTCATTCGTAACAACCCAGAATATCATTTTTTAATTTACAGTATTCAACGTATTTACATATGTAGTTCACAAGGTGTCGTATTGTCGTATGTCCTAAAGAGTTTATTTAATTGTGAATATAATTTAGCAAAACTAAAAAAATCGGACAACGGAAAGACGTTCCTCGAAGGCCCTAAAGTTCAGCATTTTAATGCAATTGCAAGTGGTCAAAATTTCATATAAGTCAGTGGGAAATTTAATATATTTTAATGACAGTTGATGTAGTTTTGCCTTCCGATGTCAAATATGGCTAACCTATTCTTAAACCTCTACAATTTTTAAATTTATGTTGTTTTTTTCCGTATAAAATTACAATTTTCTAGGAATTCGGAAGTCAAATTTTAGCCGAGTAGATCAAATTGGTACGAAGAAAAAAATTTGTAGTAGCGAACTTTTG
>NW_016160685.1:56806-60758 GCF_001687245.7 Rhagoletis zephyria | reverse complement strand
CCATAGCGACGCTCGGCTGAGTTGCGATGGCGGCAAAGACCGATAAAGTGGAGAACCCAAGCTNAAGTAATTTCGCTGCTTCGACGTCAACTGCTGTCAGCCCATAGCGACGCTCGGCTGAGGTGCGATGGCGGCAAAGACCGATAAAAAGGAGAACCCAAGCGGTCGTCCGCACCAGTCTGTTGAATGTGGAAAAGCGTGTGAAATCTATGAAATTATTACTTACGATGACCATGGCGTATTTAGGTCGGAGCTCCTCGTCGTGTACGTCATGATGAGTGGCGAAGATTGCATCATTAGGCCAGTACCCTTCTTCTCGGCATAGAAAAGTCGGTCCCTGACTCCAGCGGCCAGTTGGGGTGAAGTCAGCTTCACTGCTGAAACGCGTGGCTTCGTCGGCTACGTTCTCTGCAGTAGGTATCCACCTCCAGTTCGAGGCGTTTGTGGCGGCCAATATTTCAGCCACGCGGTGCTGCACAAACGGCTTGTACCGTCGGTGCTCACTGCGGATCCACTTCATCACCGTTGTCGAGTCGGTCCAAAGATGGCAGTCATTTATGACGACGGAGTGTTCTTCACGAATCGTCTGCATTAGGCGGGCCCCCAAGACGGCTGCTTGCAGTTCTAGCCGCGGTACCGTGAGCGGTTTCAGAGGAGCGCACTTAGTTTTCGCGCAGACGAAGCTGGCACTCACCTCGTTCTGGCAGTTGGTCGCTCTCCAGTAAGCGACGGCGGCAAAGGCGTCTTCGCTGGCGTCAACAAAGATGTGTNGGCGGGCCCCCAAGACGGCTGCTTGCAGTTCTAGCCGCGGTACCGTGAGCGGTTTCAGAGGAGCGCACTTAGTTTTCGCGCAGACGAAGCTGGCACTCACCTCGCTCTGGCAGTTGGTCGCTCTCCAGTAAGCGACGGCGGCAAAGGCGTCTTCGCTGGCGTCAACAAAGATGTGGAGCTGTAAATTTTGTAGCTTACCATTGCCGAAGTAGAATCTGGGAACGGCGTACTCGGTGACGGCTGGCAATTGACTACGCCATCGTTCCCACACAGTTACAGCGTTGTCGGGCAGTGGTTCATCCCAGCGCGTATTCTGTTTCCACACCTCTCTCATAAGCAATTTAGCGCCGATAACGAAGTGGCTTAGAAAACCTAGCGGGTCGAAAACCGACATGACCACGCTAAGGAGTTCCCGTTTGGTTGGGCGCTTAGTACCGGTCATTACCTCTGGGTCGACTTTGTTAAATTGCAAGTTAAATTTGAACTTGTCTGTTGACGGCTGCCAGTAAAGACCGAGTACCTTCTCAGTCACCAGGCCCTCTTTGCTTGAAATCGGTTTGGTAGATGCAGCGCCACCCAAAGCCGCAAGTACCTCTGGCGAATTGGAGGTGAAATTCCGGAGCTCAAATCCGGCGTCCAGGTGGATAGCTCGAACTTCTTGAGCGATGGAGATAGCTTCCTCAAAGGTGTCGAAGCTATCCACGAAGTCATCCACGTAGTGGTAGTCCAGAATTGCTTTTATTGCTCGGCTTGTGGAGTTATGGCGATGTTCAAGTGCGTTTCGCGTCTTGACGTAGTGCGCTGCGCATGGCGAGCAAACGGCACCAAACGTCATGACGCACATCTCGTACACGTTGGGTTGTCTTCGAGAGTCACCGTCGCGCCAGAGAAACCGCTGGGCGCATCTGTCTTCAGGCTGCATCACCAACTGGTGAAACATTTCCTTAATGTCACCCGATACGCCAACTGCTCCTTCGCGGAAATGAAAGAGAATCGATGGCAGAGGCCGGTACTCTTGAGGACCCTTTAGCAGCATAGAGTTCAAAGAAACTCCGTTGACCTCGGCCGCGGCGTCAAACACCATTCGAAGCTTCGATGGCTTGTTAGGGTTCACCACAGCGAAATGTGGTAAGTACCAGGTGCGAGACGTCACCATCGATGCTTCCGCTGGTTCAAGCTTACGCGCATAACGCTTTTCGATGTATGACTCCATCGTTGCCTTATATGCTGCTTCGAAGTTTGCGTCTCGATCCATGCGCTTCTCGACACCCACTAATCTCCTTAATGCCATGGAGTAGCTGTTAGGCAGATGGACGTCGTCTCGCTTCCAGATGAGACCGGTTTGAAACCTGCCCCCAACACGGCGTGTGACCGAACTCAAAATAGACCTTGCGCGAATGTCTGATGCGCTTTCGATTGGCGGTGACGGCCGCACCCCGAAACTTTCAACGGCGAAGTAGTTTTCAACCAGCTCATGCAGCGACTCATCCGTCACGTTATTGACTAGTAGGCACGAAGGCTTTGCTGACAGGCTTTTGCTGGTTGGCCCAAACACCACCCAGCCCAGTTCAGTGTTGGCGGCAAACGGACCATTTGCCCTCATCCTCAACGTAGTTGATGGCAAACCTAAGTGGCAGTGGTCGAGGCCGATTAGAAGTTTTGGCATCACCCCGGTGTATGGCTGAACCGGCAACTGACGCAAGTACTTTTCGTCGCTGTGCAAGTCAGCTCTGGATAAGCTTTGCGAGGGTAACTGTAGGTTCGACACCGCATATACGTTCCGAAGCTTGTGCTTTTTATCCATACCACGGCCATTTATAAATAAGTCCACCACAACTGAAGGCTCTTGGGCTGACCGTCCACCAACCCATTGTATGCTGAGGCGCTGTTGTTTCCCATGCAGACCCAGCTCTTGGGCGAGTGCCTCATCTAGCATCGTAACTGAGGAACCTTCGTCCAGCAGTGCATATGTATCGACGCGCTTGTTTCTTCCATGCAAAGTGACTGGAAGAATACGAAAGAGAAGTCTTCCTTCACATGCGTCAGCGGAGCAGCTGAGGACAGCGGCTTCTGCGTCGTTCGCAGGCTGGCGTTGGAGTACTCGTTGAGTTGACGAGTGGCTGCTATCGTGTTGTTGGCGTTGCGCTGACTGCGCTTCTGCGTCCCTTGCGTTACTTGGAGATGGTGCTGGCTGCGTGTTGTTGTTGGAGGCCTCGTGTAGCAGTTTATGGTGCATTCTGGGGCATCCATTGATAGCGCATTGTTTTCGTCGATGGCAATCTCGTGTAGCGTGACCAGCGTGAAGGCACGCGAAGCATAAGCGTCGTGATTTGGCCTCCCTCCATCGGTCTGCCACTGTTGCATCAATAAAGCATTTGCACTCAAACGCTTTGTGGGCGCCCTGGCATATTGGGCACCTTCGTATCTGTTGTTTTTTGTCGACGTGCAGGACTACTCGGCGCTTCGAATCACGTCCGGGCTCTTCATCATAAATGGTACAGATCACGTTGGCAAGTGAATTTAGCCATTCACTGAAGTGCATCACTGTAGCCCGAGGCTGTACTTTAGCAGCAACCATAGCCCACTCGACTCGCTTGCTTGTTGGTAGTTTGGAAGTTAGCTCATCGAGGAGTGTCGGATTAGAAAGCTGATGTTCACCATTGGCAGACTGAAGGAAAGCACAAATGTTCCTCACCTTCGTGGCAAACGGAATCAGTTTCCCGACTGCATTTTCGGATATAGGGCCGATCTCACGTACTTGGGCCAGCTGACTGCGTATAAGTTGCTCCGGCCGACCAAATCTGAATTGCAACTGTTCGATGATGCAGCTGATATTGCTGGGGTGAATCAGCAGAGATTTCACCACTTCACGCGCCTCGCCTTTTAAACACTTCCGTAGCCTCTGGTTATTTTCGAAGTTGCTGTAGCCGTAAGCTGCAGTTGACTCCACAAAGGCTGTGTGGAATATAGGCCAGTCTTCAGCCCTTCCACTGAAATCTGGTAAATCAATAATTTTTCTTGGCATGATCGAGCCGTTTGACATGAACTGCATATTCCCGTGACTTATGTTGGCAGAAACGGGTTGAAATGTCACATTGGATGAGTGGTGAGAGGTTTGTACACCGGCGGGAACGGTTGAAGCATCGTATTGGTTACCTGCTATCGATGAGGTGCTGCAAGT
>NW_016160685.1:49596-52219 GCF_001687245.7 Rhagoletis zephyria | reverse complement strand
AAATTTAAAGAATTTATATAATAAAAATAAAAATATAAATACTTGTAAATATCATAATAATTCTATGATATGTGCTGAAAAAAATGTAACAATATTAAGAAAATGTATTTCTTCATTAAATATCTAATAAGAAATATTAATAAATAAGTAATTATAAAACTTTATTTTATTTCAAATTAAATTTTTTTTGTTCTCATCATCAACATCAGCAGACCTTTCCATTCATATGTGAAAGATTAAAAGATTTCGTATTATTTTTGAATTTGTTAGACATTCGGTGACTCTTTTGAATTTAATAAATTTGTCTTTCAATGAATATAAACGAGAAAAACAAGTATCTTGATCTTTTTTCGAAGCGATGTATTATTAATATCTCCTGCTTTCTATATAAAAAAAAATATGAGTTTTCATAAAAGGTATGCTTAACAACTTTTCTCACTAAGTCAGCAATATATGAATGAATAATGCTAGGTAAATAAAACATTTAAATATACATATACTTTTATAAGCATTTTTTATATGTTTATGTGGGATTCGTTATCGACCACTTGGCGTTACTATACTTATTAGGCAAACAATGATGACGAAATCAAGATCAAGGCTATTAATAATATTAGCATTTGATAAGAATCATATAATAAAATTTTAAATAGGGTAATAAAAAATAAATATATTATTTGACAGCAACATTGAGTTCAAGATTATTTCNAATCAAGATCAAGGCTATTTATAATATTAGCATTTGATTTGAATCATATAATGAAATTTAAATAGGATAATAAAAAATAAATATATTCTTTGACAGCAACATTGAGTTTAAGATTATTTCCACATTTTAATTGAATCATATTATGAAGTATAAAATAGATTACTAAAATATATGTATATTTAAATATGTTCTTTATCAATAGCTTACCTCAATGCTTTTTAAATAGTTATGAAATTTGTATAAATAAGCTAATGCTGTACATTAAAAAATTATTACTTTGTTTAAAGATACTTATAAAACACAGCATGCCTGGAATCAATCGAATCCTCAATAGCGAGCATCATGGAGAGTACAACTTCGATTTCGAATTTAAAAAACCTTATATATGTATTGAAGATGAAGATGAGGGTCCCCGGTTACATCCCAGTCAGAGCAGCCCATGCTTTTTTTTTAACAAAAAATGGGATGAAGAGGATGACAATGGAAAATTTCTAACCGTTTGTGGCGCAGAAATTGAGGAGTACATAACGGAGCAACATCAAAACCAACATGAATATGAACGAAGGGGTTTAGATATTAAGACTAAATGAAAGTATTATAGTAGAACAAATAGGAAAGCGATGTATGATATAGAAGTTTATTCTAAATTATATAATAATATTGTATTTGAATATATATTAACTGTTGAATTGGTATTTAGAAATTTAAAATTTAATTATATAGAACCATAGATTTATTAAAAAAACTTCAGCGTTTATTTGAATATAATATTATTCTATATGAGAGTTATTTATGAAAAAAGGTTTACTCATAAATCATTAGTTGTTGGAAAAGGTTTTATAAATAATATAATTAAAAAGCTTCCTATTGAACTTCATTTGCCTAGTTATGAATTTTGTGAACCTGGAACGAAACTACGGAAACTTTTAGTAAGAGGAGATCGAGGGATTAATCTACTAGACACTGCTTGTAGAGAACATGATATATCATATTTACATATATAATAAAGATTTAGATAACGGACATATTGCTGATAAAAAATTAATTGAGGAGGCTTGGGAAAGAGTTAAAGCGAAGGATAGCAATCTTAATGAGAAAAAAAATGCTTGGTTAGTTACAAATATAATGAAGACAAAAACGAAATTCGGTATGGGGAACATTTATAGTAAAACTAAGAAAGTGGGAGGAAAAACTGGTTATCATCTCTTCAAACATGCTTTAAAAAGTGCTAAACAAAATTTAAAGAAAAGTGATAACATAAAAGATGCAATAAAAATTTCACGAAAGGTTGTAAATATTATTTTTAGAGGAAAAAAATCTATAATAAAAGCAACACGTGTAATACCATTACCTAAATCTGGAGGATTTCTCCCATTACCCTGCAAAAATCGTTGGACCATGTATTCTATTTGTGGTATATTGGAGTACTTACAAAAGTGTTCCTCTGTCATGCTGTAGCGGACCAACTCGTGTCTCTGCGCCAGCTTATTGTTTGTTATCCGATCACTGCTCGTGTTTTAACGAAATGTCATTGAAGTTGAGCATTTGAAAGCACATTTGCATGTCTGGCTGTAGCTGAACGTGTAGAGATGCTCGCTGTTAGTTCTTAGCTCCCAGCATGTTCGGGTTCGAATGCCGTCAGAGGCAACATGTAATTTTTAATTTTTGTCTTGGTTTTTATTAATTTCGAAAAAGCANGAATCAAATTTCTAGTACCGTACTAGGTCTTTATCGCCAAAAAGGAACTAGTCCGATAGGAACTAGATACCCACTAGTCCAAAATCGGCGAAAAGTGATACTTTTAAAAAACTAATTTTTTTTTCAGTTTTTCACTAGAAATCTATATCTAAAGTGACGAATTTAGAAATGGTTCGGAACTATAGAAAAAGGGATGCAGAACGAACTAGATCTTAT
>NW_016160685.1:32394-49506 GCF_001687245.7 Rhagoletis zephyria | reverse complement strand
AATAAGGGATGCAGCGGGGGGCTTGTTTACTTTACTTTCGGCGGCTTTTTCGTTCTAATAGAATAGGAACTAGATACCCACTAGCCCAAAATCGGCGAAAAGTGGTACTTTTAAAAAACTAATTTTTCAGTTTTTTTCACTAGAAATCTATATCTAAAGTGACGAATTTATAAATGGTTCGGAACTACAGAAAAAGGGATGCAGAAGGAACTAGATCTTATTTGTCGAATTTAGAACTAGTTCGGAGCTATCGAATAAGGGATGCAGCGGGGGGCTTGTTTACTTTACATAGATATGTGTTCGGCAGCTTCTTCGTTCAAATACGTTTCTATTCTGTGCTTCNAGTTCGGAACTATCGAAAAAGGGATGCAGCGGGGGGCAATTGACACTTCCTAGGACATCGCCATGTTAAATTCGCCAGTTGCTTGCATGCAAAAGAGATTTATCGCGAACCAGTACTGGGTCTAAATGTACTAGAAGCGCACCAGTTCAGAACTAGAGATTTTCCCTACAGGGCACATACACATTCAATACTTAGCAATTAACTATGTGAACATTATTAACACACTTTTCTAGCCCCACGTCTCCACCTTCTACAGATTCTGTTAAAAAAGCTGTGGTAAGACAGAAATGTTAGGTGGAGACCACAAATTTCCATTGTTAAACCATATCTGTCTTGCCGAATTTCTTACCATCGCTATCTTAACATGAGCTGTCATTTCGTAGTTTGACAACTCAGTTTTCATTTTACCGCGCCATCTACATTGGGTACAGACCGATCTGATTGGCTTGATGCCATTCTGAAAGTGATATGTTAAGACAGCAAGTTGCCCACATGAGAAAACAGGACAATGTCAAAACAGATATTTGACGGATGTTAAAACATATTTGGAAGAAAAAGGAGACATGGGGTAGGGGTGGAGCATCTATATATGTATATACATATGTACGTATGTACGTTTGCATATGGATGTATGTATGAGAATACGTATGTATAGATGTATACCAATACACTTTATTAATTTTCGACATATAAACCACCTTGTATCGGATTTCTCGGATTTCCATCAGCGGTATACCCTGTGATCGGTTCCGGTTCCGGTTCTGGACATCTTGCGGCTTTTATCTGGGTTCTGAACTTCGATTTCGATCGGCGACATCTTTTGGCGGAGCAGCAAAGCTTGCGTCGGAGCAGCAGCAAACCTTATAGCGGTTGTGAAACCGGAGCAGCGCCAAACCATATACGCTGCTGCTCCGGTTCCAGAATCTACTACTATACTACTCCAGACGCCGGAAATCCTTCGAGCCATAATTCTCTGCGAGGTACCGTTAAGCTATAACCTTTAGTGAAAGTGAGCCTTGGTACACAGTCGTCCGTTGTACTCGGTAGTTGTCGGTTAATAAGAATTGTGGTGTGACCACATCGAGTTGCTTTCCAGCTTTTAAGCCCCTGTGGTCTTAGGGCTGCAATCGCAGCATATTGCCGTCCTATGATATCTATGGGTATGATGTTTAGGATCGTATTCATTGCCATAGTAGGTGTTATGCGGAGAGCACCACTCATGCAGATCAGGGCCGTTCTCTCCACTTTTTGTAATTTAATACTGGTTACTTTGTTCTCCAGCATTGGCCACCATACCACTACCCCGACCAGAAGTATGGGCCTCACCACGACGGTGTATATCCAGTGCACTAGCTTCGGGGTTAAACCCCATTTTTGGCCGATTGCTCCCCTGCAGCTATAGAGGGCAACCGTGGCCTTCCGCACCCGGTCTTCGGTGTTCTGAATCCAGCTAAATTTTTTATCTAGGACTATCCCCATATGTTTAGCAGATTCGCTTAGTTTTAGTGTGGTCTGTGCCAGCCTTGGTGTTATCAATGGGGGGATTTTGTACATTCTTGTGAATAGTGCAAGTTCGGTTTTGCTTGGGTTTACACCTAACCCGTTGTTTTTTGTCCAACTCTCGACTTCCTTCAGTTTTACCAGCATACTGTCACATAGAGTATGCGGAAATTTACCACTTACTGTTAGTGAAAAATCATCCACATACACGATAACCTTACAGCCAACACCCTCCATGCCACACAGAAGTGAGTTTACCGCTGCGACCCATACAAGATTGGATAGGATTCCTCCTTGCGGGGTTCCCTCTCTACGATCCTGGTCAACGATACCCCCGCCAGCTACGCTCGAATCACTCTGCATTTGGTTTACGAGCGCAACTAACCGCGAGTCGATGCGAGATGTTGTTAAAGGTGCCCTCTAAATCCAGGAAGGCTGCTAGCGTATATTCTTTGATGTTAAGTGATCTTTCTGTATGGGACACTATTTCATGTAGCGCTGCACATAGGGGTATTTGAACGATTTAGGCGGCCATAAACCAATTTGACAAAATTTTGAAGAAAACTTAAAAAATTAGTCACATTCGATAGAGAACATTCCAAATAACATTTCCCAGTCCCCCTCCACTTTCTAACTTGCACAGCGAATGCTCACCGTTGACCGGAAACAGAAAATTATTACGCTGCTTATAAATAAATTTTCGCTCTCAAGAAAGATCGTGACGGTTTTAAGTTAATATTTTGATTTCTGCACGGCATTCTTAAAAAGTAGTGATGGATCCGCATATAGAAGGTAATCTTATTACATTAAACGAGCAAATACCCGCGTTTCACCCTACGTTTTTATACAAATATGAAAAATAATAATGATGTTATATTTTATTTCTGTGCCCATTTGGTTATAGCTCGTTATTTTTTAAGCGAGTTAAGGTATTTAGGCCGTTTAAAACTATGAAATTATAAAATCTCGTCTGCGCGCTGGGCATACGAAAGATATCAATCCCTCTAAGTTTACCTTAAAATGGTTCCAGTGATACGACGCGTAAACGTGTAACCTTCTTGGAGGTGCCACGGTGGGTTCTAATATTTCCAACTCAAATTTAGTAACCTGGCCTTGATAAAATACCACTCCTCATTACTGTAGCAAATGCCTCAAGAGGTATGTATGCATCATGACAGCTTTACATTTTAAAGCCGAACCCGGCTCTCCCTTTTCCAGTAAATGAAATTTTTTGTCAGTACGGCACTTATAAAATAAATATCCATAACAAATTTAAAATACTTCCGGAGATTTTCAAATCTTCCAGAGATATGTATTAAGAAATTTTTAGTATGTATGGGAGGCGACATGCCTCCTTTTTTAATAACTCACATTTTTTCTATGAGCAATTGATACATTTTGTATACACAGCTCCATACCAAGTTCCAGTATTCTTCCACAAACACTTCCAGGGATATGTGGAAAGAAAAAGTCAATTTGTACAGGAAGTGCCACAACCCTTTTTCTTATAACACTATTTTTCTTCCATGAATTAAGGATTGATTTTACATACCCCAGTACCAAGTCCCAGTACTCTACCATGAACACTTCTAGAGATATGCAGTATAAAACAGTAAATTTGTACGGAAGGTACCATGCCTCCTTTTCGAATAACGCAAATTTTTCTCCATGAGTATGGAATTAATTTTTTGTACACATCTCGGTGCCAAGTTCAAGTCCTCTGCAAGAAATACCTCCAGAGATATGCAGCATAGAAAAATCAATTTGCATGGGAGGTGCCACACCACCTTTTCCAATAACTCTCATTTTTCTCCATGAGTATGGTATTAGTTTCACAAACATACATACATATCATCGATATTTTTGCAAAACCGCCCATCGACCAGTTGCAAAATCAGATTGAATTTAACCGAATTAACTAATTGATTAAAAAATCAATCGATCCATGCCATCATTGATATCACATACATATCTCTATACCAAGTTCCAGTTCTCTCCCACAAATACTTCCAGAGATATGTATATAATATGAAAATTCCAATTTGTATGGGAGGGCCTTGAGTTATCGGAATCACTTTCAGTCTAGGACCATCCTTGCGAAATCCATAGTAAGTGTACTAAATTGCGTTCTGATGGGGAAACCGGTTAAGGAAGTAGCATATTTTTCAATCCAGGTCATAAACCATCTGTGAGCAAAATTTCATTTTCAAACAGGTGGCAATTCTTAAAAAAATAGCCTATTTGCAATCTAGGTCATAAGCTATATGTGTGCAAACTTTCATGCAAATCATTTCAGTCGTTTCCGCGTATTATTTAATTAAACTTTTCTAATAGGTGGCAACTCTTAAAAAAATAGCCTATTAACCAATCTGGCCCATAAGCTATCTGCGTACAAAATTTCATGCAAATCCGTTAGTCGTTTCCGCGAGATGATTTCCCAAACATCCAAACATACAAACTTTCACATTTATAATATTAGTAAGATATATCCATAGGGTTCTCGGAAACGGCTCTAACGATTTTGATGAAATTTTGTACACAGATAGTTGGATTTTAAGGTTACCTGAATAGGAATTATCTCCGTGAAGACTCGCACAAGGTTGCCACCTATTCGAAATTAGTTACAAATTAATTAAAACATCAAAATATGGGCATCAAATGGAAGGTATTTTGAAGATCCCTAATTCAAAAATATTTTTAACAGGGTTGCCACCTATTTTGACTCGCATGTTTATTTAATTTTTTGTTCAGAAAAAAAGTAAAATATTACTATTCATTTGTACCAAGAGAAGGGTCTTAAACAATGATTTCCCTATATAAAAATGGTATCCCTTAGGATAGTAGTGTAAGGCTGCCACTTAGTTTCGATTCTACACAATTTATATAAAACATCGCAATATGGATATGAAATGAAAGGTATTGTTGAGAACTTTGGGCAGAAAGTATTTCGAAATAGGAATGCCACCATGATTCAATAATTAAAGGTTTGCTCAATATTGACATTAGAGGTTTGACACTCCCTTAACTCGCTTACAAAAGCTTGCACCCACACACGAACCCACACACAATGCCTTGCTAAGGGAGCCGATTTTGTCAAAGCTGGGTCAACCTGGTACTAAAGCATTTAAGTGTTAAATTTTTTTAATCATTTTGTTGAGCGAAAGTTCAATTTAAATCTAACGAAAATAGCGGTTTCAACGAGTACTTTTTCTTTAACTTTTGTTGAATATTAAGGAATTTGTTGTATGCCCGGGCGAGATCGCGTTATTATTCTTTGTTCAGTTGAAACCTTAGAAATTTTGCTAATGTAGGATGAAAAGATTGCCCGCAGAAAATGGCAGATAAGTGATATTTCTTTACTTAGAAAATGTATTAAAGAAAAATATAAAAACGCAACTAGTTTATAGTAACACTACAACATTCTCTTAACAATAAATAAGACTGTTATATTACTGTTATTATTATAAAAATGTAGTTTTATTACATTTTCTTACCTGTACTGTGATACTTTTTTGAATTATCTAATACCCTAAATTAAAGTTAAATTAGTTTTTTTAAAACGGTGGAAACGCTGGGAGGTTGCATAGAGATAAAGCCTTTTCAAGTCCATTTCCATTGATACACCTATTTCAGCAATTCATTTAACTAATTGAAGAAAAGTGTTTAACAGATGGCAAGGTTAATGTTTTAACCTAGATATAAACCTTATCCTCGCCCAGACGAACACGTAAATATGCGTGTTCCTACAATCGGACCACGGAAACATAGGTTCTATCGATGTCAAACGTTAAGCACCTTTATTTTCTTTGTTTTGATAGAATAATTGGACGTAGCCTCCTTCTGTTTACTTGTGAAAGGTACCGAGTTTCGTTTAATAATGACAAACGTTTAATTTAGGTTTATTTAAAATTATTATAAGTAATAGAAAGGTTTGTACATAGAAGTATTTCAAGAAGGTATATTAATCGATTGAAATGATGTTAGCACGGCGACGGCTGAACTTCGACTCTCTTCGAGTAAGATGAATGTTGTTTAATGAATGTTGAATGTACGATGCTGCCACTCAGTCAAACAAATGCTTATGCTGCTAAAGTTACCTTACATTCAGCTATCCTGGCAATGTACAGCGACCTCGCTGTACTCGTTGTTTTCATCGTCAGAATCATTGTCGTCGTTTTCGAAATTCGGGGGAAGTTGACACCATAACTTCAACTTATCAGACGCGTAGACTGAAGTATAGTGACGTGATGTTCGTTTGGCGTTTGGCAAGTCTTCAACTAGATAACGGTCTTTACCAAGGACTTGCTTAATTATGAAGGGACCTTTGAAACGAGATTCCAACTTTCTCGACATACCAGTTCTAGAGGGTTCATTCTCGACTACCACCACGTCATCAATTTTAAATTCTGTAGGTTTTACATGATGTTCGTCGTATCGCTGCTTAGCTTGTTGTCTTCGCTGGTTTACTTTTTCAGCTGCTTCTATACGTAGTTTCTGCATGTCTTCTTCACTTGTTGAATGGTTTTCGTGTAACGTCAACAAAACTTTATTCTGGAGTATATCTCTCGGTGAGAAACTAAATAATAGTTCGTGTGGACTCCTCTCGGTATTTTTGTTTTTCATTGTGTTCATTGACCATTGGATGTTAGCTAAATTATCGTCCCATCTCTTGTCCGCAGTTGTTGTTGGAAGTAACATTGACAAAAGTGTACGATTAGCTCGCTCAGCGTGACCATTCGCTCGTGGAGTACGTACCGCATTTAGTACATGTTTGGTGTCGTTGTTAGCCCAATAGTTTTTAAACTCTTTCGATGTAAAGGCTGTAGCTCTGTCAGTGATGATACGTTCAGGTATACCAAAGTAACTGGTAACTTCACGTAAAGTCGCTAACACATGTTTCGTCGCTGTACTCTTTACCGCTTTGATGATTTTATACTTCGTAAAGGCGTCTACTAAAATCAATATATGCTCGTTTCTTTTTGTACTTTTGATAAATGGGCCCAAATGATCCATATGTAACGTTTTGAAAGGTATTGGATCGATGTTGTTGAAATGATACTGTCCTTCTGTCTTGCCACCTCGACTTTTGTTATAAGCACATTCAACACATGCCTTCAGATATGACTTAACAAAATTTCGCATTCGCGGGAACCATATGTAAGTCTTCATTTTGCTAATGGTCTTTTCGAAACCTAGGTGACCATTTTTATCGTGACATTCTTCAACCATTTTGTGTCTTAGCGTTTTTGGAACTACCCATAATTTGTTGGCGTTTTCGATTTTGAACAATCTACCCTGCTTAACACAAAATTCTTTCGTAGCCTGCTTGTCTTTGTTCTTGACTTTCTCGATAATTTGCTTTAAATTTTCGTCTTGCATCTGCATACTAAACAACCAGTCGTCATGCGTTATCGCCACTTTGTCTACTCGTAATGTTGCTACATCAGTTTCTATAGCACTTTCGTTCGGACACCTGCTTAATGCATCGACGTGTTCCATACGTCTACCCTGGCGATGTACAATGTCGATATCGAAGTCTTGCACTCTTAACCACCATCGAGCAATTCTTGGAATAAGTTCTCGCTTACCCATAGCAGTTTTAACCGCACTACAGTCAGTTACAACCTTCACTGTTTTACCATCGATGTAGTATCTAAATCGCTCTAACGTTTCGACTACAGCTAAAGTCTCAAGTTCGTAGCTGTGGAAGTTTCTCTCAGTGTCGCTCGTCGATCTACTATAATACGCAACTGGCTTTAACTCATCACACTCGCTCTGCAATAGCACTCCTGCTAACCCAGCTGAACTAGCATCAGTATGAATTTCGTGATTCGCATCTATTCTATATTCGCAACCAGTAGAGGTTCAGACGTCAGTTTTTGCTTAAGCTCGCTGAAAGCTTTATCTTGTTCAGAACTCCAAATAAATATCTCATCTTTACGCAACAGTTTTCGAAGAGGTTCGGATATAATAGCGTACCCTGGTATAAATTTCCGAAAATACCCACTTAATCCTAAAAATCTTCGGATTTCAGTAACATTCGTTGGTCGTTCATAATTTTGTATTGCTGTCGTTTTTGCTAAGCCTGGAGTCAATCCATTCGGGGATATACGATGCCCAAGAAAATTTATTGTTGTTTTTAAAAACTCGCATTTCGAAATGTTCAATGTCAAATTAGCTTCTTTTAAAATGTTCAAGACTGTCTTAAGTTTTTGAAACATTTCTTCGTACGTATTACTACAGATGAGTATGTCGTCCATGTAGTGAGTCATATTGTCTTTCGTTGCACGTTCTTGAATTTTGGACATTAGTCGTTGGAATACTATTGGCGCGTTTTTAAGCCCAAAAGGCATTCTTTTAAATTCGTATAAACCGTCGGTAGTAACAAAAGCAGTGTACTTACGGCTTTCTGGTTCAATTTCAATTTGATAGTATCCACTAGTCAAATCGAGCGTTGTGAAATATTTATACCGCGCCGCTTCCTGAAGACACTCTTCGATGTTTGGAAGTGGAAATATTTCTTTCGTTATTAGCTGGTTCAATCGTCGATAGTCTATGGATAATCTGTCACTGCCATTTTTTTTCTTAACGAGCACAACCGGACTCCCATACTCTGACTCAGAACGTTGTATTATATCGTTTCGTAATAAAGTATTTACCATTTCCGCGACAATTTGTTTTTTTGGTTCTGGCACACGATACGGAGACTGAGATACAATTTCGTTTGATTTTAATTCAATTTTCATTTTCTACCAAATCTGTCTTTCCAAGTTCATTTAAATTATTTGCGAACACATTACAATTGTCGTTGATAATTTTCATTAGGTCTGATTTTAAAGAGTCGTCATTTATTTCGCACATTATTTTATTTTCACTAATGTAACGCTTTATTTCCTTATTCTCAATTTCTTGTTCGTGTTCTATTTTTATATTTCCGCTTTTAATAGTTAACCGCAAATTATTGTTCACAAAATTATCTTGCCCTAATAAGATATCATTAGGCAACAATTCGTCATCAACCACATACAAAGTAACCGGTATATTAACGCCATCGACTACTAAATTTGTTCGCACTAACTCTTTTGCATGTCGAACACCACCACATAGTCCAGTGATTTGTATAGCACACTCTACGCATTTACCACCAATCTTGTCACACAAAGATTTTCGCATCATGCTACACTGTGCACCTGTGTCAATGAACGCTTTAATTATCTGTTCATTTATTAACGCTTTGACTTTAAAATGTTCATCATTTACACAAAACGCATTTCGTACTTTCGCAACAGGCCTACATTGTGAATCACCCTTTGCATGAACTTTGTTGCATTTGTCACATCTCTGTTTACGTTGAGGCTTTTGACCATTTATGGCTATATGCCCCAATTCATCACAATTGTAGCACTTCACAGTCTTAGTAATTTTTGTTTCAGTTTTCTTATTAGAATTGTCACTTTTGTTTACATTCTTATTTTCTTGTTCTTTTACTTCGAACTTCGTTACATTTCGCGTCAAGTTCATCGGTACATTATTCTCATACTGTTTTAATGTTTCTCTTAATTCTCTCATTGAATTTATTCGTTGTGCGGCAATTGCTATTTGTAATTCACGATTGCGTAGTCCTTCTCTCGCGTATTTAACCATTGCTGTTTCACTCAACTTATAACGTCGCCCAAGCGCACAAACACGAAAGCAGTAATCAGCTACTTTTTCGTTTTGTTTACGCACAGCACTTTGCATTTGAAAATTTATGTCCGCTTCGTCAGGGGAATCACCGAATTCGAATTTTAAATCTTTCGCGAAATCATTCCAATTGGAATGTAGCTTTTCTGTCGCGTCGAGCCACAAACGCGCTACTCCCTTCATGCGACTGTATACTTCAAGCAAAAGGCATTTTTCGCGAATAACACTGTTCACTCTCTCAATGAATTGTTCTGCTGACAAAGAGGTATCATTTGTCGGATCGAAATTGGTATAGTTTCAGCTATTTCGCGTACCGAATAATTATTTCGCGATGTTGATACATTTGAATTTATATAAGGGGAAAGGCTATTCAAATTTCTATTTTCTACACTACTCGCAATTTTTGTTTTGCACAACTCGGCTTTGAGGGTTGTTTTGCACATAGCTCAACACATTTTGTAGCATACCACGTAGCTCATTCATTTGTTGTTGTAACGATTTTTGTTGTTCGTTTTCACATTGATCGCTACTATCATTCACTTCACCGCACGTTGCTTGTTCATTTTCGTTTTCGTCAAATTCTATTTCATCAGAGCCGACCGATTCGCTCAACCGAGTAATTAGCATTGATTTTGTTCCTGTTGTTGGACAATTCCTCTCTTGCAACAAGCGCTTCAACTGCACGACAGTTAACGATCTGATGCTTTCTATTTTCACGAATTGTCTACTTCGTTTCGCCAAATATACACACACATGCACGATAGCCGTTGATTTGAATTTTTGCTCTAGAATCTAGATGCTTCGTTGACGAGCTAGAACATACATGCATGCAACATGATACACTTGAATGTTCACTTTTGCGTTCTAATTGCGTTTATATGTTTGTTTGTAATTACTTTTATGAAATCTGCAGGTTATACGTTTAGCAGGATTTCACCACATATGCATGCGTTTCTCGTACCAATTTCACCAATTTTACGCTTAGCGTTTGTACGTTTAGAAACCTTTCTTTCTGTTTGCTGTCGAACCGATTTTTCTTAGAAAATGCACTGGTAAACGCTTAGCACATTTCTCGTGTATCAATTCCGACACAACTATTCAATCGCGCAACTCTATTTAGAAAAATGTACTGGTATACGTATTAGCACAAATTTCGACGTCTTGTACGCGTGAACCGTCTCACTTCTGAATTGAAAGGTACCGAGTTTCGTTTAATAATGACAAACGTTTAATTTAGGTTTATTTAAAATTATTATAAGTAATAGAAAGGTTTGTACATAGAAGTATTTCAAGAAGGTATATTAATCGATTGAAATGATGTTAGCACGGCGACGGCTGAACTTCGACTCTCTTCGAGTAAGATGAATGTTGTTTAATGAATGTTGAATGTACGATGCTGCCACTCAGTCAAACAAATGCTTATGCCGCTAAAGTTACCTTACACTTGATTTTAAACATTTACTATTCTGTATGTCAAAAGACGTCTTTTCTGAGCATGTCGAGTTGAAATATTCATAGAAATAATTTTGGCCGCATAAATCGGCCAAATACCCCTATGTGCGCCGTTTCTGTAGATCTACCTTTCGTATAAGCATGTTGTGTGGTAGAGAGTCCGTCACCAACCGACTCTCTGATGTGTACCTTCACCAGTCTCACCATAACCTTCCATTGAAATGACGACAAGGTGATAGGCCAGAAATTCTTTGGGTTGTTGTGGGACACCTTCCCTGTCTTGGGGATGAACACCACTCCTGATTCGCTCTACTTTCTAGAGATATGATTCAGAGCTAATACTCCCTTAATTATAGCATGTAGCCACGCTGAGCTTAGCTGAAATGTTTGCGGCAGCTGTATCGGGCGATGCCATCCAGACCTGGTGATTTAAAAAGCTTAAACGTCCCTATAGACCAGATGACCTTTTCCCTAATTAGATGTTGCTGTACCGGCATGCTGTCCGTGGCACCCGGAAAGTGTGTGCAAAGAATCAGATCCAGTGATTCCTCCTCGGTTTCAGTCCAGGAGCCGTCAGGTCTTTGCAAGCATCCTGGGGCTTTCTGGGCAGCACCTAAGAGTATCTTCCTGAGTCTGCCTTCCTCTGAGATAGACTCCACCCCATTGTAGAAGTCTTTCCATGAGGTTCTTTTAGACCTTCTTTAGGAATTTCTTGTACTCCCATAGCGTTGTCTTGTAGGTCTCCCAATGTCCCTCACTACCAGACGCAGTAGCCTTAGTGAAGGATTTTCTGCAATTCTTGCGTGAAATCCTGATTTCTTCATTCCACCAGGGTGGATGCTTCTTTTAGAGGCATGCTATGTCTATTTCCTTGCTACAGGCCCCCGTAAAATGGTCGACCAGATATTCCAGCTCCTCTAGGTTTGTTGTAGTAGCTGGCCCTCTATCTTGTGGCAAAAGCCTATCGAGCTCTTTCCGACACCTATGCCAGTTGGTCGGAAAAGGAGTGATTCTCAAGCATCCTCCACTTCCAGACCAGACATTCCGCGTTCTCAGAGATAAGGGTAACGTCCAGAACTTCCCTTTGGGATTTTGTAATAAAAGTGGGGTCGGTCCCCCTATTTGCAATAACCAGCTTAGAGCTAAGTATGAAATTAAAAACTGACTCACCACGTTCATTATCATCGGAGCTGCCCCAGGTGTGATGGTGAGCATTCGCATCACCTCCCAAGATTAGCGCCTCCCTTGTACTGGAAACTAGGCCTTTAATGCAATGAGTTGGCACCTGCTTGTCGTGCGCTACGTAAATGGATGCCATCTTAATTGGTCGCCCGTTTAAACTTAGACTGACCGCTGTTGTGTCCTCGTCGATAAATTGTGGAAGAAAGACGCACTTTAGAGTGGTAATTATGTATCAATATGCACGTCCTTGGTTTTTCCGTTGAGGCTCCACTTACCAGTCTGTAGCCAGGCGATTTCAGCCGACAAATGGTTTGTCCCAAGTTCTTGAATTAGGACGATGTCGGCTGCCCCTTTAGATGTTAGTTGGAGCAGCAGTGCAGCTGAAGCTGCTGTGCAATGGTGAAGGTTAATTTGGAGTACCTTCACCAACTTGGCTGTTACCGCCCACGCCGCCTATTCAGGTGGAGTTCACTGGTTTCCATATCCATATGGATTCCCCCTCCATATCCACGTCGCTGTTGGTCTCCTCCGGCTCTACCTCCGCGATCAGGTTCTTCGCTGCATTTACATCGTTGCTATAAACCTTTATTTTAGCCATGTCGCAGCCGTGCCGTATGAGAAAGAAACTCGAGAAACTCGCTAAACCCTTTTTCGCTGTTTATCACATTTGTCTGCCCACTTTTTTCGCGTTTCTTCGTCTAATTTATTAAGCAAGAGCTGAGTTAGCCATTGGTCGCGGGATGTGACATTCAACGCATCCAGACCTCTGATGGCTTCATCTACTCCATCAACTATTTGGCGAAGTACCGATGTGTTAGTTGAACAGAGAGTGTGACAAGCCACCCTACAGCAAATCAAACTGGTTCCGAACATGCGCTGAGCTAGCCTGAAAACGGACGGTACTGGTTCTTCATCTATACCAACTCAATGCTTTTAACTGTCTTTTTTAACATGGTGATGCCCTACGAAGTGACAATTGTCGCCCTCTGCAGAACTTTTGAACTTGTTCTAAGCTGACTCTGGCTTAGATGGTTCTGAGACAGTTCATATAACAACGGTTCCTAGATAGTTCAAAGAGGGTCATCTCCGGGCTAGAACAAATGTGGTTAGTTTTGAGCGTGCTCTAAGAAGTATAGTATAGAGCCTTTTCTTTAATATATGTAATTAAATTAGCACGCATACAATTTTATAAATAAAAAATACTTAACTTTATGATTAATTAGCTATTTGTTTTGTAATAATTTACTTTTTGAGGCAAACTGGGCTTTAAAATTAAGAAAATAAAGTGTCAGTTATTCCTTCATTTTTTAAAACCGTTTGTTACGTATAATGGGTATTTCTGGGATACTTATAATTAAAAATCTAAACTAAGTCGAGTGAAAAAATTAGAAAAACGGTGATATATTGAATGCTTATTTGTGATAACTCAGCGTTAAATTCTACTAAATGTATTGAAATGTAAAACATAGACTCTCCGGCATCTAATAAGAATATATAGAATTTTGAATATTTACAATGGTTTTCATGCTAAATATTTTTAGAAAATTTTTTATTTGAGGATGGCTTATAAGTGAGTATTTTATTATAACATAAACATATAAATTCACGTTTCTAACTGTGTTGGAAATTTAGTAGAATTCTAGAAGCTGTTAAACAAACTTCAATATTTTCAAACCGGAGTTATAAGTATGCATTCCTATAGCCCATTAAATTTTAGTGTAATTTATCGCGCTATTCTCCTATTTGAACATTTTCGTTTAAGATGCAAGGTTACACTTTACTACACTAAAATTTGGCTACAAAACTGAATACTCGAAGTATTTATAAAAAAAGCTCTGATTAAAATGGTTGAAAGTTTGAAAAGTTTGTTTGAAGACAGTTTTAGAGTTCTATCAAATTTGCAGCACAGTTAGGAACTTGCATTTAAATGGTTTATGGAATATGCCATACTTAACGAAAAATATTTAAAATGTAAAAGATTGGAAATTAAAAAAATTACTACATAACTACACACGTTTGTTTATCTTTTTTAAATCTGATTAAATGGTCGAAAATTTTGATGAAAAATCCTTAAATTTTCCTTTGTTTTGCATAAAGTTTGAAAACACGGTTTATATGATTTTGTTTTAAGCATGATAAATTTTTTTATACAATAATAACAAACAAATTTTAACTTTCCATAGATTGTGAATATTTAAAAAAGAAATGGTGTACGCAGACTTTTGTTGTTAAGTGTAGCTTAACTAAATTTTATGGTTATATTTTGCATTAAATTTTATACGTTCGTATATATGTATAAAAATTACACTTATGTTACCAATATCGACTTTTTTGGAAATATTTTAGCCGTTGCCCCATAAACTAGAGAATTACATATTAAATAAACGAAAACAGTTTGCTATTAGTTTTAGAGTCTAAGAAAATCGAAAAAATGTAGTATAGTACATTTGTGCATCTTTTGTCAGCTTTCGCATGACCAGGATGAGTAACATTGATGACAGCGCGACTAGCAATATATGAGTTTCAACCGTCCAGCTCTGCATCCCTTTTGCAGTAGTTCAGAGACAGTTCTGAAATTTGTAGGGCGGAACTAGCGCTTTGCCAGACTGTCCCTAAAGTTTGCTGCAGGGGAGCGCAACTAACACACCGAGAGTTTCAACTGTCCCTCTCTGCAGCCGTTTTGCACTAGTTCAGAGATGGTTCTGAAATGTGTAGTTCGGAACTAGCGCTTTAAGAGACTGTCTCTAAATTTTACTGCAGGGTTACTACAAACCAATATGTTTGCGTATGTACATTTTTACATACACACATACATCTGAAGGTACATACCAGAGTTGTAAAAAATGCATTAATTTTTTTAATGCATAGCATTTTAATGTAATTGAAAAAGATTAATGCATTAATTTTTGATATTTAATGTAAATGAAAATTTCAATGCATTAATTCCGAAGAAATAATGCTAATGATTTTGAAGTAAAAATTCTTTGCTGACGTTTAGGGTAGAATTTTAAGGCCAAAAAAGATAGTGACGGACGTTAAGGCTGGTTTTCACTAGGTCAAGTTCAATAGCATTTGTCGTTAAATAGGTAAAATCACATTGCCAAATGGAACTAGAAAACGGTTTATTGATTGATTTAGATCAGAGTAGGTCCTCAGTCGTGTACATGCGCTGCTAAACTGGCTATCTGTCCGTTTTTGGCTCATACTTAATATATGTAATCGGTATGCATCAACAATCAACATAAAAATCTACAAAAGCACTCTGCGTTGCATGCACATTGGCTTTCATTCTCAAAAAATAAGTCCTTCCAAAAGAGGTTATTTATATTTTACTAGAAAAAAAATTTAATGGTTTTTAATAATGCAAACGAGCAAAAACATTAGACATTTTAGTGCATTAAAATTTTTTCATTAGCATTAGCTTGGATAATTTAATGAAACAAAAATTTCATTAGCATTACATTTTTCAGAATTAATGCATTGAAATATTCATTTGCATTAAATTTCATAAATTAATGCATTAATTTTTTACATTAACATTATTTAAATACCATTAATGCATTAAAAAATTAATGGATAATTATTTTGCAATTCGTCGAGATCATGGTGGAATAATACCACGTGAAGTAATAAGAGCGAGAACGAAGATTTGCCACTACCTTATTGGAAGTGTTCGCCCCTTAGATTTTTTTTTAAAGGGTAAAGGCCAGACATATTAAAAAGAATTACCCTTTTTGACTACAAAAGGGGTAATAATTTGAAGTTTTTTACTTAATATATAAACATACACAATATTAAAAATTGCTTTTTAAATATCCCTATTAAAAATAAAAGAGCCATTTAAATTAACTAAGCATAATTTATTATTTTTTATTCAAATTAGATAGAAGGTCTATTTCATGGCTGTGGGATAATAATTTTTCGGAGAAGTTGGTGGTGCAAGAAATTACTTCGGCATTAAATATTTGAAACATCCAACTTATTCAGCCTAACCTGCTCCAGTGGTGAATGGAACAAACGGACGCCTTCGTAAGTCCACGTTTTTCTGAAAATTACATAGCTTGGCTTAGGCATTATTAATTTTCAACGAAAAGTTTTAGAAAAAAACAAATTTTCCACAAAAATTCAAAAGGAAAATTTTAGAAAAAACAATGTTGCAAGCAAATAATAAATGACCAAGTTGCCCCGAAAATATATGTAAATACTTCCAAACAAGCAACACATAAAACGTTCAGCGAAAGAAGGCAGCCGAATGCCAGAAAATGAACAGAGAATGCTTCTTTATTACTTCACCTGTTTATTGCGCCATGTTCGAGATACAAAAAAATTTTACGGCGTACCAAAAACTTCGAATTAACTACTCAATTTTTGTTTGCTGATCTAGTAGCTAAGCATAATCGATTGTGAATATTGAAATTTCGTACAAAGTTTGAAACTTGGATTTATGTGTCGTTTGTTAAAGCATAACCAATATTTTAATAAAAAAATAACAAAAAATATTTATCATGAAAACCATTGGAAATGTTTAAAAAAAACAATCGCTGCCATATATGTAATACTTCTATATTGGCAGTAAGCTAACTTCTCAATGTGTAAGCATTCCGAAATCAAAGCGAGACAGTCTAGTACCGTTTTTGTCAATGGCTTGTGTACTTGAGGGCCGTTTTTGTATATGGGCATTCCCATGGTGGCGCACGTGACAGTCGTACGATTTCAATGTGATACAAAAAAGGAATACCATTTGTTTTCTTTAACTTTTTTGGGCCATTGTATAGCACGTAATTAGCTCTATATTTAACCGAAAAATTAAATCAATCGAACTGCTTGGTCCTGAAATATAAGCATTTAAAGAGAGGTTCGTTACGTGACAAAAAATGGAAGTTGATTTTTTCTTTTCTTACAAAATCGCAAAACTCTGCGAATTGTGGATGGCTATTTTGATGAAACTTATT
>NW_016160685.1:17420-31528 GCF_001687245.7 Rhagoletis zephyria | reverse complement strand
CCTATATTAAAATCTTTTTTAATAAATTCGAGTGATTACATATGCATGAAAAATTAGAAATAACATTTCTCTAATGCTTCGTCTTTAAAAGGAAAAATTGCAGTTACAAATTTATATCTAATCTCCTTGGTTGTTTTGCCATTATATTCAATATTTCTTCGTTCGTAACTTCTATATCTCTGTGGATGTTAAGTAAAGCTAAACCATTTAATCTTTGTTCCCCAGTTTTATTACGTAAATACGTTTTAATTCTCCTGAGTGTTGAGAAGGAGCGTTCGCTGGAAGCAACTGTAACAGGAAGTGTTGCGCCTATCTGCAAGAATCGGTATACCTTTGGGTATAGTGATTGATTGCAAACATTAAGAGCGTCTATGAATGTTGTTGGTCTGTGCTCCGTAGGTACATTGACAAAATGCCTGTAAAGAAACATAGTTTTAAGCTAAATATCAGCACTGAAATGGTAAATTATTTGCACACTATTTATATTTGAAATGTAGAAATTACCTTTGCCACATTTTAATTTCGGCTTCAAAATCTTCATTGGTTCCAAGGACTTCATTTGGCCATTTTGTTTCCAAAGCATGTACAGTTTTAGTTAGCTCTCCTGCTTCAAACTCTACGCATTTTGTTGGAATAATATTTTGAATGTTAGACAAGATTTCGCGATGAGTGATAAATTTAGTGTGCAGCTGTTCTAAATACATATCCAAAAAAGGAATGAAAAAGATGCCGAAACAAAAACTTTGTGAAATTGTTCGTCGGCTGACGAACGCATAACTTTTAGTTCTTCATACAAATCGTTGGCAAATGCTACGCATTTACTCAAATCGCAATCTTCTTTTTGTAGAAAGACACTCAGATTCTTCGTCAAGCTGAATATTGGTTTCAGTACAGTCAACGCAATGATAAATGGAGCTGTTCGAATTGAAGAGAGTAAAGCATATGGCTGAACGCCGTCGCACTTTGTTGTCTTCTCGTCCTATTCCTCAAATGCCAAGCAAACATATTCTAAAACCTCATAGAATAAGCTGAGAGAATCTAGATGTTCTACCCACCGTGTCTCACAAAATTTCAGGAGACGAATTTGTCTGGCACCAGGGTTAGCTGCTAGAATAAACCCTTTCAACATTGCGCCCGCTTTGTTGGAATTACGGAAGAAATTCACTATTGCTTTAACCGTTGCCATACAGTTCCTGATAGATGGAATTTGGCACGCATGTGTGATAGCTTTATTTAGTCCATGATTTGCAAAGTAAAGATAGAGAGTTTCCGGATACGATTTATTGACAATAGCAGCGCAACCTTTGAATTCTCCACACATGGCTCGAGCTCCATCGTAACCTTGAAAATAATAAGATAAAAACGATCAAATATAATTTTTTGGCTCACTTTAGGTTAATAATAACAATATAACGCATCGGTTCCCAACCAGTGGGTCGGGACTCACTAGTAGGTCGCCGAAGAGTTACAGGGGGGTATAACCTAAAATCGCGTCTAATTAATCTTGGATTATCTAGCCTGGTGAAATGAAATTATTGAATAAACATACCTTGAGCCTTCATAAAGAGCAAGTCCAGACCAAGCTTTTCCAAAGTAGTTAGCAACGTTTCAGCTAGACCTTTTCCAGTCACATTGACTACAGGAACGAAACAGAGAAAATCTTCCCGGATTTTAGAATCTTGACCTATTTTATGAACATATCTTACACAAACTGTAAATTGTTCAATTCCACTGACGTCCGTTGTTTCATCGGCAGTCACTGAGAAACATTTTGAATTGTTTATGCGGTTCACGATTTCTTTTGTTATTATTTCTGATACAGCATCCACGATTTCCTTTTGTATACGAAGACTTAGATATATAGAATTACCTCCAGCAGTTGCCAAATGCTGGTTGAGAGCAGTATCGCCACTTTCTGAAGCAAAACGTAGAAGAGCTCTGAAATTTCCATCGTTGTCTTCTGGAAAATTCATCGATAATTGACCTTGGTCCCGATGAGCGCGAAGTGCTAGTCCTTGTCGACCACAAAGTAAAACTGAGCGAATTATAGGCATACGTTTTTTTCTATTTTCCCGTTGCATTTGTTTACGACCTTGATCCATGTCACTAACGATGTCGCTTTTTTTATTTTCGAAAATCAATTTGAAATTCTGAACATCTTCAAATGCTTCTGTATGATAATTTTTCCTTTGATGATCTTTAAACTTATCTAGAGCTTTTTTCCAATCTTTAAATGGAGACTGAACCAACTTGTTTGCGACTTCACATCGTCCTTTGCCGATGTTTGTTTGTACAAATAAAACGCAGAATCTGCAATAAGCTCCGTCTTCACTGGCCGAATACGATAACCATGGGAATATATGTAGCCATGATAATTGAAATTTCAAATTACGTTTAGTCGAAGGCGGAAATTTAAAAGTAGCATCCAGTGTCCACGGATTTTCAAGGAGTTCATATTTCTCGATATCGCTTAGTTTGCGGCGACAAAAATTTGATACATCATTAATCGAGACCTGAAAGAACGTGAATATGTAAATTCGTTCGCAGGGAATGTAAAGCTTGATTTTCGGGACGCAGAGGGCTGTTAAATCGCCGGCATTTTGAAAAAAATGGTCATCAATATTTTTTAAAACTTGCAGAAGAGACCGTTTTTAGGCCTTAATGAAACTACGCCTTATCGTATGGTAGTCAAATTCCAGTAGGATTTTTCTCTATCTCATCATTATATACTGGGAACTGCGCGACTCGGTTACAAGAGTATAAAGATAACTGTTCATGTACTTACTCTGAAATCAGGTGCACTAAGGTCCTCAGCGTCGGAGCGTCTTAATTTTTTCGCTACTTGATACTCGACAGGTAAATTTTCGGATGTCACTGTAGTTTGTGCAACTTTCGCAGCCAGGAGGGCAACATTTTTCGGTTTAAAAAAGTTTGTTATTTTTGCAGAATGCATGCGGAACGTAGCACTTTTTCTTTGGGTGATTCACAAATTATACACAAGCACACAACTCACTAAGTCGATTTAACTCACGGACATTGAAAATACACTTTATCCCTCAAATATGTAAATTAATTGTACCTCAAAATATGGATCACGTTGAACCTCTAAACGATGTTGAATATATAAAATGTTAAACGCAGCAATTTCAGTCCAATTATTTTTACCCGTTCGAAAGCTTCGAAAAACGTGAAATTTAAACTAAAGATATGCGTGCAGTATACTTTTAGGGCCGTTTGCACCATGTCTAGTTAACGCTAACTGGAGGTACATCCTTCAGTTAAGCACGTTAACTGCTTTATCGATCACATGTTATATGATGGGTGTCGATAACGTCGATAAAGATGTTTAACTGGGAGTCAGAATTAACTAGACATGGTGCAAACGGCCCTTAGGGATTGTGTTAGTTTCAAGCAGTGATGGAAAAGTAGGCACAATAGTGCCATTTTTAGCACATTCATTCACAAGGGCACTTTTGGCACAATTCATTCAGTTTTGGAACAATCATAAATTACATATAGAAGTTTAGCCAGTATATCATCGTTTAAAGTACAAAACCGCGTATCAACAAAATGCAAAACCGCGTATTGAGGTTGCATAAATTATTTTTTAGAGAGTAAAAACACTCATATTTCAAAATTGTTCTCTTTTTTATAAAGCAATCGCTTTTCTGGCTAGTATATTTCAGGACAAATGGATGAGGATTGAGGCAAGAGCTTGTGTGAGCAAATCCAATTTTTGGCAGCCAATTTCAGTTACGCGGTTTTGCAGAATGACGATACGCGGTTTTGTACTTTAAACGACGATATGTGTAAACAGGTCCGAATAGCACTTTGTGGCACTTTCACATTCTTTTTGGCACTATTTTTGCAGTCCATTTGGCACATTTTAAAATTTTGGAATTCCGTCCCTGGTTTCAAGGCAAATTCATAAAAGGCGGTGTTACCAGAGAATCTGAGATTTTCGTAGTGTTGTTCTGAGTGTCAAAATTATGTGCTTGTTGTACACCACCTTTTATTCATTCGCCTTGGTTTGTTCTTTATCAGCAGATTTATGCAAATAGTTGAAAATTCATTCACACTTTTACGGAAATAAAAACATAAATACCTCAATTTACACAACTAACTAAATGTTTTTAAAATTTTCCGCAGGCATTTCGGGGGGGGTTGAACCCCCAAAACCCCTACCTGCGTTCGCCCCTGATGGTAGTATATGTAAATACAAAACTTTAAATGAAAACTTTATGACACTATTGAAGTAAATGAGCGATATGTTTTTATTTGTAAATTAAAACAGTTTTTTTTTGTGAAATGAAGTTTGTTTTTGTATAAATATGTCCAACGCTTTATTATATTTCGTATATTTGGAAATGAAGTTGTTATAAAAAATTAAGAAAAATTATTGTTTTAATTAATTTGCGTTGCTCAGCAGTAAGTAATAAGTTTAAGTAAAAATTGTATTTAATTTGATATCGATGTTTATTTTTGCAGTGTTTTTGTTGTTCGGTTTTTTTTCGGCAAACCGAAAAGATCAAGTTTTTAATAAAGTTGTTTTAAACGGTTTAAAACCTGGTTTATACATACATACAGATATACGAATGTGATGCGAGCGTGTGTGTAGAACAGTGGTCGCAGCTTCATACCAAAATTGTGGACAGCATTGCCACTAACAATTTTTTCCCAAATCCGACCAAAATCGTTTACATTCTACCAAATAAATTTCAATTACAAAAAAGCATTCTGAAAGCATACAATTCATTTATTTAAGATTAAATGTTTCGAATACAAAACATTTACATACATATATATGGTATGTACTTTGTACATTTTAAATTAAACAAGAAATAAATAAATGCAGGTACAGTCTTAGGCAAAAAGAGAGATCATTTAACATTTTTTGGCTGTATGAATTATATGCATATGTGTATGTCATGTATATATAAGGACCAATTTTATAATGAAACACTAAAAGTTCCTTTTGCAAAAGTTTCCTTTTAGTTAAAGTGTCATCTAAATGTACTTTAAACAATAAGTGTTTTCATAATACAATGGCAATTGAATAAAAACAAAAGGTTCATTTAAGTGAAAATAACGAAGTTGGCAATGCTGATCTCGGCGAAATTGCATCAGCTGGTTGTCATAAATATGTGATTATACCACGAAAATTACATACTTTATTTCTTACAAAGGGACTTGGAATTTCCCTACGTTGAATTTCTTCTTCAATTAATTACACATGCAAATTTTTAGCAGCTGACCACACATAGTGCGGGTCATTTTTGTTTACAGGTTCCTTGCATAGTATTATGCTATTACTGTCAATCTTAAGCTTATTTCTTAGTTAAGTTGTTATCAAGGAAAGCGTTGAAAATTTGCGTTCCGCAGACGCAGAGCTGTGTGGCAATGAAATTATATTAAAAACAAAACTTCCATTTTTAATAGACTAAACTTTTTTCCAAAACATACCCCCTATTATGAATTTGTACGATGCACGATAGACGCTTGCATTCTGTTATTCCCTATTACGAATCGATGTTGTATGAAATCCGATAATTAGCGTAGCTGATTTGTGATGGTTCACAATAAAAAGTGAACAAAAACCACAGCCATTCGCAACAATATATCTCTCGGGCGTATGAAAATGATAATACGAGAACTGACTTTGTACGATACGCTTGCAAGCGTTTATCGTCTATCGTATGAAAAATCGTAATAGGGGGGATGGATATCCAGATCGCTGGAAATATCAAGCTCACTAAATTCCACTGCGTGGTTATTATATCAGGATCGCAATCTATGAGATGGGGAAACTTTAACAAAAGTGGTAAAATTGGTAAATATTCTTTAGAAACTACCTTAGCCGGTATTATTATTTGTAAAAGTTGTATATCTTCTCGCTTGAAATCAAATCTTAATTTATTCGGTCCAAAGACTATGTCGACTGCTGAGTGGAAGATCGACCTAGTTCGAAAACGCCCTATCTCAAAAAGCTTTTCAAGAACGCCCTATTTCAGAATTTAATTGAAAAACTTCTTCTTCTCCTTTATTAGCGCTGTAACCGCCTAAGCGATGTTGGCCGAGTCCAAAACAGCACGCCAGTCATTTCTCTTCTGTGCTAACTGACCCCAATTGGAAATGCCAAGTGAAGCCAAGTCCTTCTCCACCTGGTCTTTCCAACGCAGAGGAGGCCTTCCTCTTCCTCTGTTACCAGCATCGCGGCCCGCGTTGAATATTTTCAGAGCAGGAGCGTTTCTGTCCATCCGAACGACATGGCCAAGCCAGCGGAGCCGCTGAATTTTAATTCGCTGCACTATGTCTATATCGTTGTAAAGCTCATACAGCTCATCGTTAAATCGTCTGCGATATTCGCCATCACCAACGCGTAAAGGTCCGTAAATCTTTCGCAGAATCTTTCTCTCGAAAACTCCAAGAGCCGCCTCATGAGATGCTTTCATTGTCCATGCCTCCGCGCGTGTGATCTTTGCCTACTCAGCCCAAAGTAGCACTTGTTGGCAAGAGTGATTCTCCGTTGGATTTCCAGGCTGACGTTATTATTGGTGTTAATGCTGGTTCCCAAATAAACGAAGTCGTCTACTTTTTCAAACTTATGCTCTGATTGTTTGTGTGATGACAGGAGATACTTCGTTTTGTCCACCAGACCCATTCGCTTTGCTTCTCTATCCAATTCCGAGAAGGTGGAACAGACGTAGCCCTTGTTTTTACCGATAATATCGATGTCGTCGGCATACGCCAGCAATTGTACGCTCTTATAAAGTATTGTGCCTGAGCGGTTCAGTTCTGCGGCTCTTATTATCTTCTCCAACATAAGATTAAAGAAATCACACGAAAGGGGGTCCCCTTGTCTGAAACCTCGTTTGGTATCAAACGGCTCGGAGAGGTCCTTCCCTATTCTGACGGAGCTGGTGGTATTGCTCAACGTCATTTTACACAGCCGTATTAGTTTCGCGGGGATACCAAATTCAGACATCGCGGCATAAAGGCAACTTCTCTTCGTGCTGTCGAAAGCGGCTTTGAAATCGACAAATAGATGGTGTGTGTCGATCCTATTCTCGCGGGTCTTTTCCAAGATTTGGCGTATTGTGAATACCTGATCCATGGTGGATTTTCCAGGCCTAAAGCCACACTGATAAGGTCAAATCACGGTGGGATTCAGTCTTTCGCACAATACACTCGATAAGACCTTATAGACCTTGTAACCTATGCTTAGAAGGCTAATTCCGCGGTAGTTGGCGCGTATGGCGGGGTCGCCTTTCTTGTGGATTGGGCAGAGCACACCTAAATTCCAGTCGTCGGGCATGCGCTCATCTGACCATATTCTGCATACGAGCCGATGCATGCACCTCATCATGCTCCGTCAGCTCCAGCAGCTTTGTTGTTTTTCAGCCGCGTAATCGCTATTCGTACCTCGTCATAGTCAGGCGGTGGGACAGCTACTCCATCATCATCGACTGGGGACTCGGGTTCGTCTTCCTCACTACTTTCAGCGCTGCTACCATTCAGTAGGTTATAAAAGTGTTCCCTCCACAATTTAAGTATATTCTGGACATCGGTCACTAGGTCGCCATTGTTGTTCTTACAGGAGTTCGCCCCGGTCTTGAAACCTTCCGTAAGTCGCCTAACCCTCTGGTAGAATTTTCGGGCGTTCTTCCTGTCGGCCAGCATCTCAAGCTATTCGCACTCACGTATTTAAGCCTCTCTCTTCTTATTGCGGCAAATACGTCTCGCTTCCTTCTTCAGTTCCCTATAACGGTCCCACATGGCTCGCGTTGCGCACGATCGCAGCGTGGCCCTGTAGGCGGCATCTCTTTTCTCTGCGGCTCCTTGACATTCCTCATCGTAGCAGTTGTTCTTTCGGGCTTGCTGAAATCCAACTACTTCTTCGGCGGCGGTACTTAATGATCGGGAAATGTGGTTCCACTGCTCGCGTACGTCGGATTGTTGAAGAGTGCTCTCAGAGAGCAGGTGTGTGAGTCGAGTGGCGAATAAATTGGCCGTCTGTTGTGATTGCAGCTTTTCGACGTTAAGCTTTCCTTGCATTGTTGGGCGCACATTTTTTGCTGCACAGAGGCGGGTGCGTATCTTGGCTACAACAAGATAGTGGTCCGAGTCGATGTTTGGCCCTCGAAGTGTACGTACGTCTAAAACGCTTGAAGCATGCCTTCCGTCTACCACAACATGATCGATTTGGTTTCTCGTTTTTCGATCTGGAGACAGCCATGTAGCTTGGTGGATGTTCTTATGCTGGAACCTAGTACTACATATTACCATGTTTCGGGCCCCGGCGAAGTCGATCAGCCTCAGTCCGTTATCGGACGTTTCGTCGTGGAGGCTGGATTTTCCGACAGTGGCGCCCAAGATCCTTTCCTTGCCCACCTTGACATTAAAATCGCCAAGCACGATTTTGACATCGTGTTGGGGGCAGCGCTCATATGTACGTTCCAAGCGCTCTCAGAAGAGATCCTTGGACGCCTCATCCTTCTCTTCTGTCGGGGCATGGGCGCTGATGGGCGAGATGTTGAAGAATCTAGCTTTTATGCGGATTGTGGCTAGACGTTCGTTCACCGGGGTGAACGCCAGTACTCGGCGATGGAGTCTCTCACCTACCACGAATCCAACACCGACTTTGCGTTCCTTTACGTGGCAACTGTAGTAGACGTCGCAAGGCTTCACGGTTATTTTCCTTGCCCCGTCCATCGCATTTCTTGGATGGCGGTGATGTCAGCCTTTGTCTTACCGAGGACATCAACCAGCCGGGCAGAGGCACCTTCCCCATTAAGGGTCCGGATATTCCAGGTGCATACCCTTAAATCATAGTCCTTAAATCATAGTCCTTTATACGTTTGCCGTGGTCGTCATCAGAAAAAGGGGGTCTCATCCGAGGCTTTTTAGATTTTTTCATTGGGCGGGGTTTTAACGTGGCGGGACTCAAACCCAGCGCACGCGAAGTTTTACGCCTTCTCACTTTAGCTCGCTCCCAAACGGGTGTTTGGTTGCTACCCAGAGGATACGTGGGTATAAATATGCGCACGTTGTGAGCTGCGATTTGAACCGTACGCAAAAGAATCGCTTCTGGCCGTTCCCAGGTGAATGGCAGTCAGAAGTTTTCCACTTCTGCGCACGGAACCATCCTCCATTGAAAAACACCCTATCTCAAAATTCGGTTCAAAAACGCTCTATCTCACTTCAAAATGTATTGAAAATATGCTGATATAGGGCGTCTTTGAACCGGCAGCTGAGATAGGGCATTTTTGAAACGAGTTCTGAAATAGGGCGTTCTTGAAAAGTTTTTTGAGATAGGGCGTTTTCGAACTGGCTGCCGAGATAGGTCGATCTTCCACTCAGCCATCGATATGTTTAGTCCAAAAACTATATGTAAAACTTTAATTTATTGGGTTTAACTTCAAGAATTTCAGAACAATTGACATTACTTTTCATAAATATCTCAGCTTACGTTCCAACAAAAATGTCAGATATTTTAATATGACTATTTTCATTTTTAAAATCAATACTAATGTTGTTACTGATCGCATCCTTTTTAATAAAGCTACTCAAAATTAAGAGATAATGTGCTTTGATAGTTGCATATACATAAGTATGGCCAAAGGAGAGCTTTCAGCTTGGAACTTTTTTTTTAAGATTGTTAATTATGGCCAAAATATACGATAGAAATAAAAAATATCAATTGGTTTTGCATCACATTCCTTCGGCCAGGTCTGCAGATCGCATACCGTTTACTTAGTAAAAGCAGGAAATAAAATAAAGTTTCAAACTATCCCATTGCTCAACTATTCTTAACATAACGCTTTCTAGTGAAAGCCACCGAGTTTGTGATACGCTCAAGATTTTGTGGGATTTTACCGAACAGTAGTCCTGAAATTCCTTCAGTTCATGTATCCTCTTTGGACTGTGGGAAAAGAAACTATATATGTCACGACACAGTGTCTCAGTGCTTTTCCGCAATTTTTCACAAGCGTAGCTTTAGCAAAGGTGAAGTGAGTGGCATGTGCACTTTATATAAAATAAATCGGTTTCTGCACTCAATAATGTTTTTAGCACGCCCAAGTCTCCAGCCATAACTTTGCCTTCATCGGTGGCCAAACCAATAAGGCTTCTTATTTTTAAAAGCAGTATTGGCAAATATTTATATGCAAAATGATGTTTGAAATATATATTTTTATAATAAAGAAATTAAAAGCCTAATTCAACTATCTGACTAATATCTTTGCCTACCAACCTACCAAATGAAAAAGAAGCGACCAAATTTGGTCGGAAAAGACCAATAGTGGCAACACTGATTGTGGACGATCACTTCACACCAGGGAAGCCAACTCGGGGGAATTCCCCGATTTGCGGGGAATTCAGTTTGCGTGGAGAATCGTGGATTGGACCGTGTTTTGTGGATAATTTCAGCTTGTTCAATTCTAGTATAATAAAGTTTCAAATGCCCAAAAATTATCGTTGATTTTTTACAAATTTGCTTGTCGCATTTGCTTTCATATAACGAATAAACATAATTTGTTTTCATATGCAAGAAAACCCAAAAAACTTTGGCAACAAAATTCTAAAACGAAAATTTTTGGACAAGAGCTGCTCACTCCATAAGCACTTCCCCGCAAACATATTCTGAGCGCTCAGAATATATGAGTTCGAAAAGAGTCCTAGGTAAGTAAGAAATATGAGTTTCAAAAACAAACATTTTTTTACTCTTATATGAATCTTTTAGGAGTCATATATGATCCAAGTTATGAGCCAGCACTTTGTGCCAGTATAAAAACAATAACGACTAGAAATTTATATCTAAACTTGTTTATACAGATATGAAAAATAATTAGGAAGGAATAATAAACAAAATTTAGCTGCAGCAACTGCTATTACATGAATGCTGCAATATATGTACATATATATGTATGCGCAGAGGTTTGTATATAAATATCCAACAGTATTTGAAATGAATTCCTTGCTAACATGGCTCTAAAGTAAGTTCATTAAGAGAGTTGAAGAATAAAGCCAATACATTCCAACATGCATTCAATAGCAGCAGCTGAAGCTAAATTTTGTTCATTTTTTGTTTTCTAATTATTTTCAATTTCTGTATAAACAAGTTTAGATATAAATTTCAAATCTTTATTGTTTTTATATTGGCACAAGGTCCTGGCTCATAACTTGGCCCATATATGAATCCTAAAAGATTCATATAAGAGTAAAAAATTTTTTGTTTTTGAAACTAATATTTCTTACCTACCTAGGACACCTTTCGGACTCATATATTCTGAACGCTCAGAATATGTTTGCGGGGAGGTGCTGGCTCATAACCAGTGTTGCCGTTTTAGCCCTTTGGTGGCTAGATTTAGCTACCACATTCTTTTTTTGGCCACATAAATTTAAAATTGCCCCTAGCCCTTTTTTAGCCCTTTGTATATGCTTAATTTGATCTATATTTTTTTTTGCATATATGTAAGAGATGAATTTTTAAACTAAGAAAGACTGACATAGTATACGTATTGTATATTCCTTACCTTTTTATACATACATACTGCATAAGTGTTAGGGCTGTTTTTTAACTTATCTATTAACGATTTAACTATAGTTTAAAATAGATAAGTTTACCGCCCTTAGGGCCAGTTTTTCAGTGCCAGTTTAAACTCAGATTAAATAAACTGGGTTTAAGTTGAACAGCTGGCTGACACTTGAATGGCTGATCTTAGTTTAAACCAGCCAGGTCGGGCATTTACACTTAGTTTGAACCACGGCCGTGCACTGAAAAACTGGCCCCTAATATGCTTCATTAGTTAAATGGCCCATCAAGTCGATTGACCGTGTATGTTCTTGTGGTGTGATTGTACCAGCTGCTGGTGCGACTTCAAAAACTATTTGAAAATTTTATGATTGTAACAGCGTGCTGGTGTCGTGAGTGGTGAAATTAGCTAATTTTCTAAGTAAAAAATATTTTGGCGGAAATTTCAAAGCCGTGTTTGTACTTCATTCGTAAAGAAATAAATATTGTACCAGCATGCTGGTAAGTTATATGCATCGAGCTTGATGGTACAATCACTTGATCGATCCAGCAAGCTGGTGTCGTATATTTCCCCTTTTTTACGAAAAGGATTTAGGTGTGTATATATGATTATGTAAGTAAACAATTTTAGCTACCATTTTTAGCCACAACGACTTTGTTTTAGCAATTTTTTAGCCTTTTTTTAAAGAAATTTGGCTACCACTAAAAATGCTTCGCGGCAACACTGCTCATAACTTGGCTCATATATGAGTCCTAAAAGATTCATATAAGAGTAAAAAAATTTTTGTTTTTGAAACTCATATTTTTTACCTAGCTAGGACTCCCTTCGGACTCATATATTCTGAACGCTCAGAATATGTTTGCGGGGAGACTGTCTCGCTTTGATTTCGGAATGCTTACACATTGAGAAGTTGGTGACAGGTAATAAGGTCAATGGAAATAAGGTCAATTGACTTTATTTCCTACCCTGGTGCGAAATAAAGTCAATTGACATTATTACCTTTTCAAAAGCGAAATAAAGTCAACAAAAATTTGGAAATAAAGTCATTGACGCTATTTCCTCATTCAAATGGAAATAGCGTCAACAATGCTTAAAGTATGTCGATTCATAGAAAAAAATGTTGTTCTTACAATAAACATTGCCCCGTAAGTGTTGTTTTTTAATAGATGAGAAAGGTTATAGCCAAATCCTCAGTGTTGTGATATTAATCCACACACAATCTTGAACTGCCACCAATTGATTTTATTAAAAAAATTTAAATTACGAATATGTAAAAACGCACAGCTGGAATACGAGAAATATTTGAAGAAAGAGTGTAGAAATGATCCATAACTTGCAAAACATGTTTCGTTTCCACAAAAATAAAGCGAACACTATTAAATTGAAGAAACAGTCCATGTCCAAAAACCCCGGAGGAACCCTGAAAGAATTCTTTGTTTTAAATTAGCATATTTTGAACGAACTCGGAATGTCTAGGGTGGAAAAGAAACCAACCTTTCTATAAGGAAACAATGTCTCCGCCAGCAATTTGTGACGACATCATTTAAAAGTAGCTAAGGAGAATGACGACACTATTTATTAGATGGCACATTCAACGAGCCAATGTACCAAAATGCGGGTATAAACACTTATTGATTATTTAATATCGGAACCGATATCATATAAGTTAATTAATTGGTTTTCTCACACTTTTGAAACACAAATTATATGCTTTTTTACTGCACACAAGTTGTTGCCCCAAAACACAGCAGAAATCTTGCAATCAGGGCTGCCAACTATCCTTAGTTATGAGGTGCCATATTGAGGATAAAAAAGTGCCAAAATGTACCAAATAGAAAAATAAAGGTGCCAAAAAAGGTGTCATTCCTTTTAATCATTCACATTTAGCAATAAAATAAAGCTACATTTTCCAAACAAAAGTGCAATGATAAAATAAGATGAACCAGTTGAATAGCCTTTATAAATTAGAAAATTTTAGTTGAGAAAAAGAAGTACACGCAAAGGATTTCACGGGCCGCCGCGAAGCTAAGCAAATTTAATATTTGAAAGAGAAATAATGTCAATTGATTTTATTTCGTTTTTAAAAAGGTAATAATGTCAATTAACTTTATTTCGCACCAGGGTGGGAAATAAAGTCAATTGACCTTATTTCCGTTGATCTTATTACCTGTCACCGAGAAGTTAGCTTACTGCCAATATAGAAGTATTACATATATGATTTAAAGTGTAAATTTGTATATGTGCCTATACTTCCGGGCAAAACAAAAACAAATGTGCTACAACCCAGCAAACATTTGGAGTCATAAATGAGTTTTTAAGGAGTCCCATTTCGGAGCCTTTGTGCTCATAATGAGCTCATTTAAGTGTCCGAAATGAGGGTGTTTCCCTTCCTGCGAAGGTCGACCTATATGAGCTTAAATTCATACATCAAATGAGCCTCAATATGAGTCATATTGTACTCTTATTGGCCTCATATACGGCTCATTTTGGACTCTTTTTGAAGCTCTTAAATTACTCTTATTGGCCTCATAAATGCCTACTTTCGGAGCTCCTTGTATGCTGTTCTGTGACTCT
>NW_016160685.1:8862-16184 GCF_001687245.7 Rhagoletis zephyria | reverse complement strand
TGAGGCCAATAAGAGTCCAATATGACTCATATTGAGGCTCATTTGATGTATGAATTTAAGCTCATATAAGTCGACATTCGTAGGAAGGGAAACACACTCATATCGGACTCTTAAATGAGCTCATTACTAGCGTAATAGCTCCGAAATAGGACTCCTGAAAGACTCATTTATGACTCCAGATGTTTGCTGGGCTTGTGCCAATATAAAAACGATAAAGATTTGAAATTTATATCCAAACTTGTTTATACAGAAATTGAAAATAATTAGAAAACAATAAATGAACAAAATTTAGCTGCAGCTGCTGCTATTGCATGCATGTTGGAATGTGTATATGCACGTAAGTATGTATGCATGTTATTTGAAAGGAATTTTCGCTGAATGCTTTTGCAAATATAGTGCGTTCAATACGACTCAAAGAACAACCTAAAATAAGAGTCCGAATTTAGTAATTTATGAGGCTGATTAGAGGCTCGAAAAGAGTCTGAAATGATTCATATATGAGGCCAATAATTGTTTTAAAGAGTCCAAAGGCTCATTTGATGTATGAATTTAATCTCATATAAGTCGACCTTCGGAGAAAGGGAAACACCCTCATATCGGACTCTTAAATGAGCTCATTATGAGCGTAATGGCTTCGAAATAGTACTCCTTAAATACTCATTTATGACTCCAAATGTTTGCTGGGCTAGTACCGTTTTTGTCAATGTATTGTGTACTTGAGTGCCGTTTTTGTATATGTGTTGTGTACATGTTTATTTATAAACGTGTGTGTTCCTTTTCTTTCGTACGTGTTAATTGATAAATCTGTACTGTAGTGTTTTCGAACGGTACTAGCTCTTACTGCCAATATAGGAGTATTACATGTATGCTTTAAATATAAAAAAAATGTATCGCCCTCCCGTATGCCCTGACATATAAATACAATTCATATGAAAGTGCCTGAGTTTCATATGGAAGGGCATGATGCAATAATAAAACTTGGTAAGCATTGTAATAAAACCGAATTATTTTACAAATAAATTATAATTTTGCATTTATTAGGCCATTTCCTTAGTGTTTTCCTGGCCGACCTGTGCTGGTATTGTGATTATTGACTTTATTGATGAACCATTCCATTTGCAGCATTCTCTGGTGAACTGCAGCTGTGGCCGAATTTGATTGTGTGCATCATCCTGCAGAAATTTTGAAGTAAGTTCGAAAAGTTCTTTGATATTTCAAAACTTAATGAATCATTTATTCGCAGATTTTGTGGACAATTCTGATGTTTTGCGTTCCTGCTCCGCCTGTGTATTTCTCCGCCTGTGTTTTATAATGTTGCATTCCTGTTGCGCCTTTGCATTAGTGTGTGCGTTGTGCTTTAGACACGTTGAAGTAAGTTGAAGCCAGGTTTTTGTTTGTTAAAAGCATAAAAAACCATTTATTTGCGGATTTTTTGTATGCTTCTGCTGTGCTGCGTTCCTGCTCCACCCGTGTATTAGATTGCTGCGTTCCTGTTAATATACATATCGTCATTTAAAGTACAAAATCGCGTACCGTCATTATGCAAAACCGCGTAACTGACATTTGCTGCTAAAAATTGGATTTGCTCACACAAGTTCTTGGGTCAATCCTTATCCATTCTTCCTGAAATATACTAGCCAAAAATGCGATTGCTTTTTAAAAAAATATAACCATATTGAAATATGAGTGTTTTTGTTTTCTAGAAAATAATTTATGCAACCTCGCATACATGGGTTTGCATTATCTTGATACGCGGTTTTGTATTTTATCGATACACGGTTTTGTACTTTAAACGATGATATGTAGATGTATGTACATACATATCACATATTTTGACTTAGATATGTATACACAATTTATGATGTGTACATTATTTTTTTTATATTGAAACTAGATATGATATGATATGATATCTCAAATGAAAATACATTGAAAATGTGCTGAGATAGGGGTTTTTGAATCGTCAGCTGAGAAAGGGTGTTTTTGAACCGAGTTCTGAGATAGGGCATTTTTCAATCAAATTCTAAAATAGCGCGCTTTTCAGCCAAATTTCGAAATAGGGCATTGTTGAAAAGTTTTCTGATATCGCGAGTTTTCAAACTGGCTGCCGAGATAGGTCGATCTTCCACTCAGCCATCGATTCTAAAAAATCAACGGTAATTTTTAGCCACTTCAAACTTGCATATAATTAGACTAAAATTGAAGGGGCTATAAAACTGAGTGCTCAAAAAAATTCTAACGCTTCTGAGAAAAAAGTTTGAATTTTGAGTGCAAATTTGTTTTTTTTTTGTAGCTTTCTACGAAGTTTTAGAATTGGGTTTATATGGGTTTTGTTAGGAATTGAACTGTATTTTTATTGCAAATTCTTAGAAATAAATAAATAAACATTAGTGGAAAACAATATCACTTTGAAATGGGGTCGCTATTGATATGACCGATACTGTATGTATGTATATAATAAATTTTGTACAATTAAAAATCAAAGTGGATTTACTAAAATGAACACAACGTATTAATTATAAATTCTGAAATATATCGTTAATTTTAAAAACAAATAAATAAAACATTAAAAAGTAGTCAATGCTTGCTGTATGACACGATTTTGGATATTCGTGAACTTGGGTAATATATGATTCCTCAAAGTATCCCTTATATAATACTGTGGAACCCCAAAAGAACCTATAGTGCGAATATATCAGGATTGATAGCTCTTGGCCATACCAATAATACCTCATACTCAAATTTACTAGATCAACTCGTGTTCTCCGAGAAAAAAAATTTTCACGGTCCAAAAATCTGAAAAATCTTTTTTCTCAAAATTTTGAACATTTATCGTTTTTGGCCTATATTTTGTTGAAAATACCATACAAAGCAAATATAGGCCAAAAAACGAGGAATTTTCAAAATTTTGAAAAAATAATTTGGCCGCTATACTCCGATTTTCGAATCGTGATTTTTTTTCTCGATAACACGAATTGATCTAGTAAAACTGAGTATAAAGCATTATTGGTATGGTCAACAGCTATCAAACCCGATATATATGCACGAGAAGCCCATATGCAATAGGGGGACAAAAGATCACAGCTAAATGAATTCCTCTATTTGGCCTGTACAATGTAAGGGAAACATTTAAAATTCATAAGGGATAATTTTCTTAGTGATGCGGCTCATATAAGGAATTATATAAGCCATACTGTTCTAGCTGGGTATTCATCAGCTCAAAAATTTCAAGCATATTATCATATTCCTGTGAATAAAAACACGCCTAATTTTATAATTTTAATTATCCACAAATTCATGAGACTACCAAGCCATATATATACCTATTTTGATAATCGGAACGCTGTTGAGAAGGTATAAAATTAAGTACTTTTTCAACTAAAAGGCTTTTTTCTTCCCGTTTTTCTTGTACTTCTAAAATACAATATTGACCTAAGGTAGTTCGATTTCGAGCTGTCACAACCTTTCATTATTGCATCATGATGGAAGGGCAAAGCAAACGCCCTTGCATATGAAGCTAAGGCACTCCAGTAAAATGTACAAATTTACACAAACAACTATAGAATGAAAAAATAATACAAAATATGTCAGCACTGAATAAAAAATTATATTATAAATGGATTNAAACCTCCGAGAGTATTTCTGCCATGAAAAACAGCTTCTCATTAAAATACAGTCGCCGTTCGGAATCGGTGTAAAACTGTAGGTCCCTCTCCTTTGTGTGACAACATCAAGGCGCACGGCACAAATCGGAGGAGAAGCTCGGCGAAACACTAACATATGTGTAAGCGCCAATCTAGTATTATTATTATTATTATTATTATTATTATTATTATTATTATATTATTACAAAGAGTTAAAATATTTTGATTTTTGTTTTGAAGGGTTATAAACTGGAAACTAATATTATTTCATTTTACATGCGCAGAGGTGTACAAAAGAAACATCGATAGTTGCCATCAACCATCGATGTTTAGCAAAAATGCAAAAACATCGATGCATCGATAGTGCCACGATGTTTTCTCCACCTCTATTAGCGAGACAGCATCGAATCAACACCGCGGATGGGTGTTCTGCTTTGTTTCTTCAATACAAAGACGCCTTACGAGAAATATGTATATACATTAGGGTGGTCCAAAAATCCGAAAATATAAATATAATATATACCCTTATATTTTTATTTGCAAATCAAAAAATATCAAACGATAGCATGGGCTTGTGTTGTGGATTGTGTTCAGTTCATACGGTTTACACGTATTTTATTTAGACAGGCTGCACGCGCACACCACAAGCCCTTTATGTGTTTGCAGCTTCAATATACATTTGTATGTACATTAGGGTAGTCCAAAAACAGTAAAGTCGGAACTGTAGTGCTCTCACCCCCCTAGGATTTCAATATCGAAAAAAGTACACCCCTATATTTTTATTTTGAAATCAAAAGATATTTAGAGGTTGCTCAAAGCGCCAAAGTTTTCCATGTATTTTATATGGGGAAAAAACAACTTTTCGTAGAAATGGTATAGAATAGTTAAATATTAATATTTTTCTACCACAAAACTCTGCTTATCTGCAGGATATATCCAATAATAATACCCAATTGTTTAATTAACCATTTTTTCATTGCAACTATAATTTATAGGCGACCAATAAAAAATCGTTGGTATTAAAAAATGGTTAAATAAAAAAATTGGATATTATTATTGGGAATCTCTTGCCGATAAGCAGAGTTTTCTGGTAGAAAAATATTAATTTTTAACTATTCTATACCATTTCTACGAAACGATGTTTTTTCCCCATATAAAATACATGGAAAACTTTGGGCGCTTTGAGCGCCCTCTAAATATTTTTTGATTTCAAAATCAAAATATAAGGGTACATTTTTTCGGTATAGAACTATCTTAGAGGTTGAGAGCATAAAAATTCCGACTTTACTTTTTCACATGCATTTTTGGACCACCCAAGGCATCTTTGTATTCAAGAAACAAAGCAGAACACCCATCCGCGATGTTCATTCGTTGCTGTCTCGCTATTTTATTATTTATTATTATTGAAAGTCTCCTGAAGAGAACCAGAGTTTACCGATCGAAAAATATTGACTTTCAAGAATTCTATACCATTTCTACGATTTTTTTTTCCCATATAAAAGTACATGGAAAACTTTGAGCGCTTTGAGCGACCTCTAAATATCTTTTGATTTCAAAATAAAAATATAGGGGTGTACTTTTTTCGATATAGAAAAATCCTAGGGGGTGAGAGCACTACAATTCCGACTTTACTGTTTTTGGACTACCCTAATGTACATACATATGTATATTGAAGCTGTAAACACATAAAGGGCTTGTGGTGTGCGCGTGCAGCCTGTCTAAATAAAATACATGTAAACCGTATGAACTGAACACAATCCACAAACAAGCCCATGCTGTCGTTTGATTGCACGCCAAGCAGTGTTGCCATGTCTTCGGCATGAGAAAACGTCCCTCTTGGTCTGGAAAAACGTAATTTCCTACCCAAAAACATCTTTTTCAAATGTATGCACACAGAATTGTTTTTATTGAACTTTTATTGTATATAAAGGTAAATATCGTCGTTTAAAGTACAAAACCGCGTATCGTCATTCTGCAAAACCGCGTAACTCGCATTTGCTGCCAAAAATTGGATTTGCTCACACAAGCTCTTGGCTCAATCCTTATCCATTCGCCCTGAAATATACTAGCCAGAAATGTGATTGCTTCATAAAAAAGAGGACCATTTTGAAATATGAGTGTTTTTACTCTCTAGAAATAATTTATGCGACCTCACATATGCGGTTTTGCATTATCTTGATACGCGGTTTTGCATTTTGTTGATACGCGGTTTTGTACTTTAAACGACGATATGTACGTAAGGTATATTAAAATACCGTTTTGACAGAGCACATGTAAAAATTCAATGTAAACTGGTTTGAGATCGTTAATATAAAAATCATTTTATACATAGGTAAATACATTAGGGGTATTCTAGAAATCTTGCAAAGCCATTGCACGTAGCACGGATTGCACGGATTGCATCACTTGCAAACACCCAACAACAAAAGACATGGGAAACAGAATTTCCTATCGCTGCAAAGTATGCAACGTCTGGACCCATGTACATATTTTGCAAAAAAGCATAGCAAGATGAATGCGACTCTGTGCTAGCTGTTTTGTTGTTAGAATTGCTACATATTTCTCTCATTCCTCTCATATCGCTCACTTCATTTTTTTTGCTGTATCTTGTTGTAGTATTTGATACAGAATTCTATAACTTTCCATTACATAAAAAAAGTGCTCATTTAATAAAGATTTCAGAAAGGTGCCACATTTACTGTTTTGAATAGAAAAAAAAAGTTATAGCCGCTTTTGTGGGTAAAGGACTGAGACACGCTAGAATGTATTTAATAGATTTAAATTGAATTTGCTCTTGTTACCGTCAAATGACATGCTAAATAGTACAAAGGTACATAATTACTTGCTTCTGACATTATTTTATGTTACTTACCGGAATTCGGACTAGAGTCTATAACAAGGGCTATATCTATCAATATTTTGTGTGAAGGATGGGTTCACGTGAAATAAGATATACATGAGTTGTTTGAAGAAAAATTTATTCATTTATTGATAAAATATGCTCAAATTGGCGACCTTCTACTCTAATACAAGCTCGGCACCTTTTAAGAAAAGACGCTTTTAGAGATCTTAAACTCAATTGGGCTATCTCAGCAGCAGCTCCATTTATTTGTTCCCGCAAATGCTCTTCGTTTTGAATTGTTTTTGAATAAATTTTGTCCTTAAGACAGCCCCAGTAGAAAAAATCTAATGGATTCAGGTCTGGCGATCGAGCGGGCCACGTGATTGGCCCGTATCGTCCAATCCATCGGCGAGGATAAGTTTCGTCTAAATGAGCTCTTACTTCACGCCCGTAGTGAGCAGGGCACCCGTCATTTTGCAGCCATAGTCTTCGCCGCAGGTTTAAGGGTACATCTTCCAAAAGAGTTGGAAGCCGTTCCTGAAGGAACTCTAAATAACTGTGAGAGTTGAGCGTTGGCGGCAGTTCCACAGGTCCCAATATCTGACAATTAAAAATACCGCACCATAAATTTATTTTGTACCGGTACTGCGAACGATCTTCTCTCATTTCGTGAGGATTGTATATCTGCCAACTGTGAAGGTTATGTAAATTAAAATAACCATCACGTTTGCATGATGATTCATCGCTCCAAATTATTTTATTAAAAAAGTTGGGGTCTGATGCATGCATTCGCAACATTTCACGGCAAAATCTAACTCTCGACAGGTAATCTCTGC
>NW_016160685.1:8148-8613 GCF_001687245.7 Rhagoletis zephyria | reverse complement strand
GGTATGCGACCTTAAAAAAGTGAAAAATGATAGTTAACAAGCAAGCAAACAAGAAAGGTGTAAAAATACTTCACGACCCGGATGGTCTCTATGGGTCCGGGCGAATACTTCTCGACCCGGATGTCGACGATTGGGGTATCGCTCTGCATAGAGTCTTTGAGCAGCTCTGGCATTACAGCAAGCTTCACCGTAAATTAGGTGAATATCCGCATATTCATGCGACGTATACTGCGTGTTCTCTGTCATAGTATTAATAACACAATGTTCGAAGGGTCCAATTTCACAAAATCCACTTTCACTAATTCCGGTAAGTAACACAAAATAATCAGGAGCAGGGGTAATAATGTACCTTTGTACTATTTAGCATGTCATTTGACGGTAACAAGAGCAAATTCAATTTAAATCTATTAAATACATTCTAGCGTGTCTCAGTCCTTTACCCACAAAAGCGGCTATAACTTTTTT